>NW_027279199.1:347500-509671 GCF_046629955.1 Centroberyx affinis
TAAACACCTCCAATGTATGAGAGAGGTGAGACTGATGCAGCCGGGAAAAAGCTGTTGAAAGAGATCCAGTATCAAAGATCGAACATCCATTATTTTTACCTCAGACTGGGGTCAAGCCTTGGCAGATGAATGTAGCTGTCATCTGCTTGGTTATGCTGCCACCTTGTGGACGCTGCAAAGCATCATCTGGTTCATGATCATCAGTGTCTTCAACTCACACCTCTGATTATTAGAAAGAAGTCATTTAAAAGTAATTTAATACTAATTGTATAGAGCAATGAACCTGCTGCCTTGTCCCATTGGTTTATAAAGACTGGCTTTCTAAATGCTTTACGATAATGCTATAATATGTCAACAAATAAATGACTTGATGGCATTCTGACAACTGGGGCAAACTGGGGCAAACATCAAATTTCCAAAACAATATGTAGCTGCCCATTAAAGCTTAACAGTGAGGTGTTTATTAGATTCTCAATTATTAGTAATGGAAAACTATTAGAAATGGCTCAACAAATATTGTCAGGTAATTAGTAGCATTTAGACCACAGGACAATAAAACTCCATTGAAACCCATGATGATGATGATGATGATCACCGTAATAATGATCAGAATAAAACATATTAATGCTCATACTCATACTCACTCAACATACTCATACTCGTCAAGTCAGATAATGGGCTTTCTATAGACAACCGTGATCAATCATACAATAAACATAAATCAAACTGCATCATATACATCATATTGGAGTGGCCGACACTGACAGACTGATATGGTTTGTTTTTAATAAAAGATCAATACACTCAATTCAATTCAAGGTGCTTTATTGGCACCTTGAATTGAATTGTTCACAAACAAACAATATTGCCAAAGCATGTAACAAGAGATTAATCATCAATTAAGTTATTAACAAATTATAACCAAAAAAAAAAAATGTAAGTAACAGAAAAATAATTCCATCCCCTCCCATGTATTATTGTACGCTCTGTCCTGATACATCAACAAACCAATATATTCGTCACACCCTATTTTTGACTAAGCAGTCACTGTCACTGTCCATATGGTTGATTTTTTATCAATTCAGCATTGTGTGCATCGTTTGGCATCATTACACTAACTTTCTGTTTATTTTGGTTTTCACAGAAACATTCTAGTGAGAACACATGGAAGCATCACAGTGGCTGTTCACAAGATGGCATCCTGAAGACAGCATGACTCACTGAGGAGTGTCTTGTACAGTAATTTAACACACCCACTCACAAACTAAATTAACTTTGAGAATCAGGTCAGGTTTGGCATCTGTCTATCATCAGATAAATCTTGAGTCATTAAAGCGGTTTGCTTTGCTTCATGTATTTTCAACTCCATGTCTGAACCAGTGATTAGATATTAATGACGATTCTCCTGTCAAGTGTGAATAAAATCTAAAGCCTGTGACCTTTGCCAATGTTGCTAACTTTCTAATACTGAAAATCCGTGTGTGATTTCATAATAAAAATGTAACATGGACCAATCTGTCGTCACTGGATTGATTTGATGTACAGAATCCGCCCTGTATCAGATATCAGGTATTTCCAGCCTTGCTCTCAGTTTACAGTCTTTTTTCTGTTTGTTTTTTCTTTTTCTTCTTGACATTACCCCCCCCACACACACACACACACACACACTGTAGTATCCAAACATTCATATCCACCCGTCCAAGGCAGTCATGCACATAACGACCCCTTAATAAACTTTAACTTGAGTTGGTGTTAAGCTGCTCTCATCCGTGTTAAGTATTCATTATTTTCTCCTTTGCTCAGTGTGTCTGGTTAAAGAGTGTTTCTTGTTGGCAGGTAAGCTATATGACATTCTTCCATGGAATTAAAAATGAGGTTTCACAGTTTTCCATCATTAGTAATAACTGTTATTAGCCCACTAAAGTCCTATTTGCTGTAGTAATAATGGGTCGTCTTGTATATCTCAAACATGCAGCGGGTTATGTAGACTGCCTGTGATAGGCTATATCGTAGATTTGGAGCACAAACGGAAATTAAATATGTAAAAATGCAGTCTGCCGTAAGCTGCGCAAATAAGCCTTTCACCAGGCCGTATCCGTGTAATAACATCTGAATACATTTCTGCACGCACACCTAGGAGGGGTTTCATTGATGTTTTGACCGCAGAGGTTTTTTGTTTTTTTTTTCCCTCTCAGCCCTTAGATGAGGTTTTGAGCTACGTCTCAAGTCACGTGGTTTTCCCCTGTGAAGCCTTTGGTTTTCTGCAACCCTCAGCCAGCGATGTTGTGGCTGAGATCCGAGACGCAACTCGGAGGAATTCACTCATAGAGGCAAAGTTATGGCACGGGCATCCTCGGAGAAAAGGGCCCCACTGCAACTTTTTTCTGCAAGACAGCCCGTCGTAGCATCCTCCCGCACCCTGAGAGGGATGACGCGCACACCTTTCTAGGAACCACAGCCCGCGAAATACCTGTCTGATTTTAATTAATTGAATTTGGGGCATAAGTGAGTCAAGGACTGGCGGCGATTTCAGGTATGGACTATTTCACTTGTCTTTTTTTTTTTTTTTTAACATAAATTTACAGGAATCAGTAGAAACAATGACAAAGAACGAAGGGGTTTAAATGTGACTTGATGGAGAAAAATAGAAATAGATTTGTATGGAATGTATTTCTCTTTGTGTTGCATCAAACTACAGTTGGATGAGTGTTTTATAGTTGGTTATAATTGTTTTATAGTTGGATGAGTGTTAATCAGTCATGCAAAAGTCATGTACCCCAAACTGTTATTCTATTACTTTGTGTGACATTTTAAAGTTATTATTGGGACTGAAAACTTTTCACCAAAATTGCCTCAATGCAGTTTTATGATTTTTTATTTATTTTTTATTTATTTTTTGTCATATTGCAGATTTTGCACCTAAACCATCTTCTTGAAATTCAGCGCTATAGTGTCAGGGCGCCTAATTTTTCGCCTGAATAACCGATTTCCTACATTTTCTCCCCTACCAGCATGCTGAGTGAGGGGCGCAGTGCAACAGGCTTGTGAACTGAAGGAACCAACCGGCTCACAGACACACACACAGTAAGACCTCCCTCCTCTGCTCACAATACTGTGCTGTATGTTTACCCCATTCGCCTTCCAGGGATAATGGTCTAAGCCAAGATTTCAAGTACTTTACTACATAATCTCACAATTCCTCAGGACTAATGTCTCAGCACCCGAGCTGATGCAAGGATGTGAATAGTTAGAGGGTTGAGGTTGTGAATTTTTTTTTTTTGGGGGGGGGGGTATCCTGATGGGTTTGGTGTCTCACAGGCTCGACTTTGAAAGAGTCAGGCAGGAGAATACGTGACAGGTTCTTTATAATCTTACATGTTATATAGAAAATATGTAGTTACAATTTCTCTAGTAACTGTACTTAGTATACAGTATATTTTTAGATAAATGCAACTTTTCTACACTATTACTGTCAGTCCCGGGGAAACTTATACTGCTTCACGATGAAAGAAAAAGTAATCCTGCCAATAAAAAAGTAGTTCAACTGCTTCCAAACTATATTGTGAACAAATATAATATATGAGTCTGAAATGTCCTATGCGTATACTACAAATAAATAAAACATATAGGCCTAGATGAATACTGCGTAAATAACCCTGAATTATTGGGCTCAGGTGCACTAATAGAGAAGTTTGGCCTGGACACTGCTGACACAGCTCCGACTGCAGCTGACAGTGACTGAACCCAACTCAAAACAAAACCGCATACAGAAAGTGTGCATTTCAAAAAGACTAACCTACATGAAACAGCACAGAAGGCAGTGAGTTACACACTAACCTGTGAGTTGATTGGAGAAAAGCAGTAGGAGTCGGGGCAGAAATGCAAAGCAAGCCTAGATATAAATATGCAGATAATATCATAGTTTGCTTTCCACCTCTGCTTCTCCACCTGAAGTGTGTGAACAGGACTTTGCATCTCACACAGCGAGGAGCAGGTAAACTATTCTTTGTGTAGGCATGTTAGATTATGAGACCATTTCTTCTTCTGTTTTTTTACAGGCCATATTAAATGTCAATAATGCTAGAGGATGTATCATTTTACCAAACATTGCTCTCTGGTTGCTTACTGTATGTAATGGCTCTTGTATTACACTGAAGTCAGCAGAGTGTATTTTCAAGAACCTTACTTCTGATTTCATAATTTTACTCGTGATGTAAAATTGAGCATTTTCCAGCATCAGAGAGGAATTCCTAACTATTTGGTAAATGGGATCTCATTTGTTTGACCTACTTTCTGTACGCTTTCCCTACTCTGCCTTGAAGCTGATTTAAATGTCTACTTGGCCCTAGGCCTTTGTTGACAACCCATTATTAGAGAAGGAGGTTGTAACACATTTTGTACCGTCTGCTGTTTGGTTCAAGTCATCAGTCTGAGGAAATCACCTGAGGAGACTTGTTTCTAATTGCAGCGCAGTGATACAGTGAGGTCCGGAAATATTTGGACAGTGATGACTCTTCTTTAAACTGCAGAGGTCAGTTTAAGAACTGATTTGAAGTGATGGTTCAAAGCTGGATTGATCAAAACCTTCTTGTTCTCCTTTACCTCAACAATGCGCTCCATGCTGCTTTAGAGTCATTTACAGCCCAATATAGTCACAACTGAATTCTCATGACAATACACTGAAATCAAAATAAGATATTAAGTGTCTAGTGCTGTTTGTGGTTTTCAAATCTTTTGAGGTCCTTACTCTACTATGGATTTTTGACTACAAATTAAAAATGACTACTTTATTGACTGTATTCGTAATCTTTCCAAACACTTTTGACACGGCAAAATGTGGGACTTTACAAAAGAGCTGTGGTTCTCTAACTGTTCATCTAATATACCTGTAATACCCTCAATTAAATTAATCTAGGACGGCATGTAGGTATCCACATGCCCATAGACGCACACATACACACACACACGCGCACACACACACACACACACAACACACACACACACACACACACACACACACACACACACACACACACACACACATAAGTGTTCCGCATCTGTAGAGGGGCGTGGATCAGAAGTTGTTTACTTTATGCACGCTGGTTTATGTAGATGCATTTCTCTGCTGCCAGGTTTCCAGAGATTTATGTTTGAGGTTGCATGCACCTGCACTGATTTTTCCTGCTCTAAATATATATATATTTTCATGTTCTTTTGTCGGTTGCCAGTCATTGTGCGTTTCTTGTGGCAGGTGTAAGGCTAATCTTGAGGCAGCCATATAGATTCAAGTCCCAGTCGACGAGCCTGAGAATGACACTCAGAGAATAGGACGTCTGAATTTTCTCTTCCACCTCCAGAAGCGTCAACCATGCTACCAAAAGAGCATAACAGGTAAAACCCTCTTCAAGTGTGCAGCTGGTTTTGTCAGAGTATCTCTTGTGCTGTTGACTCTTTGGGTCATTGACTAACCTGGATCCTCTCACCATTCATGTAGAGGTTACATGTATGTTTCATTCTCTCACTGTACCTGCAATTTCCCCGCATTTCACGTTTATTTTGATGCTAAATTACAAATTAGATTAGATCGATTCCATGTTGATATCTCCTTCTAGAGAGAAAACATGTATACTCTGTTGAATCCAACATAATAATGAATCACCATTTAGTTATGAGGCATTTTGACAAGCTTTTGTGATTTCTGATTATTGAAATGAATTTAAATTTCATGTAAGAAAAAAAAACAATAATCAAAAGAACTCACTGGACAAGGACAAGCTCTACTCAGAGTTTTTGCTGACTAAATCTATAACAGGCTGACCCTGATCTCCGAAGCTTAGTGCAGTCAATTTGCACAATTGAAAAGAATGTGTGTGTGTGTGTGTGTGTTTGTGTGTATGTGGTTTGTGTGTGTGTGGTGGGATAGTGGGGTCACAGGAAATGGCAACCGCAGAGCAAACAAGAGTACACAGTAAACTTTCACTAGTCTCTCACATGCGCTCTGAAAAAGGCGGGCTTTGATCTGACTTAAAATGCTGCAGTGGATAATTCAGGAGATTCATTACCTTAAAGGGGAATTAAATAAAATTAATTTATCAATTTAATTATAATTAAAACGTTAAGATATGTATTTCTAAAGTTTGTCTTACTTGAAGTATGAGGGAGCATTATTGTCTCCCAGAGCTAGAAACAAGAGAACAGGGTAAGATCATTTGGATTTTTTAAATTCAGACAAACTAGATTAGATTAAATTAGTCTCCCTTTCGTTCCCAAAAGGAATTAGTTTGATATTGATATTATAGCAGAGATCAGAGGCCGTGGCACTCATCAGATTTCCACTCTGCAGTGCTGTAACTGTAGTTGCCTCTGTCACTGTCTGAGGCTCCGTATTGTAAACATTCAGCATTTTGTCGACTTCTAAAACAGTCAAACAAGAGTCCTTTACATGTCACCCCACAAAGTGCTTTTATTTGTTTTATTGGCCTAGACTTTAAAGCAAACTACAAGGTGGGAAATTGGGCTTTTTTTTTTCTTTTTCTTTTTTTTTTTTTTTTACAACATACATATGTTTTTCCAAGTCTTGGGGTTCCTGTTCAGGGCAGTTGTGTTTTTTTTGTTTTGTTTTTTTTCCTAAAATCTTTGGTTCCTCTTCTGTTTTGAATTAGCTCCGTCCAGACTCGCTCCACACACACACACACACACACACACACACACACACACACACACACACACACATAAATCTGGCTTTCAAACTGGGGCAGGAGAGAAGGACCTGTAAATGGTATCTCCCAGAATGTGGCGTGTTTTTTTTTTTTTTTTTTAAGGAAATGCTTTTTAAGTGTTCTTGTCAAGTGTCATACCACTTTAAGTTGTCTGTGGGTCAAATCAGGACATGTGTTTTAGAGAGCATTATATGCCGAGTAGACTCATTTTTTGAAATCCAACCTTAAAGAGGATGTGAAATGTAAAAGAGACGGAGAGAGCGAGGGAACGTCTTGGTGGAGGTTTGCAATAATATGGAGCTAATACCTCACTACAAGGTGCTGATCTCCAATCCCCCTCCGCCCAAACCCTCAGACCCACCGCACATTCACAAACATGCACTCCAACACTCTGGGGACAACTTGTGAACAGCACATGGGAGGAAATGCTTTCCTTGCAGTACACTGGCCCAATTCATTCCCCTTTTAATCCGCTCTGCGCTCTCTGCCTAATTTGGTCTTGGCTTCTTATACATGTCTAAGTCAGATTGAGTCAGTGATGCAGCATAAGGCTGCAAAAGGCTGTTCGCCCTTTCCCCTTACCTGCCCTCCTGTCAGAAGTCACTTATTTTGTTTTTCAGCATCTGAGAGTTATTTTAAGCGGTTGACATGTATAGGGTGTGGTTTAAACGGACAGTTTATGACATAAAGAGACATTCACCTAATATTTAAAGTATGTGACATGTTGTGACAGGATATGCCTCTCTCTAATCCTGAGAACTTGTTACAACCAGATATGATACTAATATTAAAGTCCATGGTTGCCAGTAACATCTTTCTAGTTATTATTTCTTTCATAGCTATCATTAAAGCAACATTCCACTTAGTTTTAACATGAGGGTAACTTGACCTGCCATGAAAACTCACATCATTCAACAACAGATCCCGCTACTGTGATTTTCAACTGACTGTGGGTCCAACGTTTTAGAACATAATTTTGGGAGACCGGATCTACTTTTATTTTTAAATACTAATTTTAGTGTAAACCCAGAATAGAAATGCAAAATGATGATGGACCAATGACTGCTTTGTTGTCTTAAAAGCGAGATATTGAATTTGTTCACCAAAGTGTTAAGTGTCAGTTTTCAGGATATTTTAATTTTGTTTTCCTTCCAGCACATTGGTCAGCCTCTCTGTTCATGAACGTGATGCATGAAGAAGCCTCGAAAAATGAAGCGAAGCCCGCTAAACTAGTTCAGGCAGACAAGTGGCACTATAGCTGCGGTTCAGCTGATTTGTAAGCTAAACTCATCTATTTACGTTGTTAAACTCACTTCCTTGTTCTCTGCTGCTATTCACCCTGCTGCCACTGTTGCTGCTGCCTGCATCACCCCCACCCATCACCCCCGCATCCACCTGTGGGATCTGTGTCTTCGTGGTGCCCCCATGAGGGGGTTGTAGCTGATCTCTCCCTGCTCTCGCTTTTGACTGGCTTTAGATTAAACGAGCCTTGACACTAAAATAAAATCTATATTTACATTTATTCTCAATTAAAATATTCATATTCAATACGTGGGTTGTCTGACTGAAATGCGATTCATCCTCTGTTCAAACATAATTGATCCCCCGTACCCCAAGCCTTTCTGCCTTGTTGCTGTTGGATAAGACAGTATGTGGCTCACGGATGAATGCACAGAATGTATTTTATGTTTATGTTTAACAAGGCTGCTTAAAAATCTGCAGACAAGAGTCAAAGTCTTGGGAGGAGGATCCCTGGGAAAGGTTTTCCCAGAAAAAGGTTTCAAAGAAATCCAGAGGCACACTTTGGCCGTTTATGGGGTGCCAAGTCAAACTGCAGCACAGCTGGCTTACAGAGGCACGACAAGTGACTCGCCTGCATCACCTCACAACAAGAGCTCAGACTCAACTTCACAAAGCTGCTTCCAAGCTTATGACTTTAGTCATAACATACACATGTATGCACACGTGTACACACACACACACACATGCAGTACACATCCATGCATACACACATGTGCACCCACCCACAAACACACATCCATACACACATACGCACACATACAGTACATGCATGCACACACACACACATACTGTACAGACACACACCTATACACACACAGGCGCACACACACACACACACACACACACACACACACACACACTCTCATTGAAAGACATTAGATGTAATTATTTTCAGTGCACTCAGTAACCCATTATCAACCTCACTGACCCCTTTTGTCATGTGCCAGTGCAGACATCAAATTGCACTGCTTTGTAGATCAAAAGAAACAAATGTTGCATTCAGAATGGTGCGAGCTGTTTTTTAGAATGTGTGGTCTCATGTTGTTCAGGCTTTGGCAATTCAGAAATCTCCTATTTATTAATATCTAAAATGTGTTGTCACCTTGAATTAATGGTCAAGTAGAATCATCAAAAAGTAAACTTTAGCCTCTCATGCGGAGAGGTTATGTGAGAGTGAGAGAACAAAAGTTGCTGACAGGGATAGAGTTTAGAGATTCAAGTAATTAAATATTTACACATGCTGCGACACGGAGACACTTGATGTAAACACTGATGAGACTCTCAGTCCAGGCCGGTAGCTGTAATACGAGCAAAAGAGGTGGAGGAGTAACCAGGTTTGGCTACACTGTAACTTGCCTGTTTCACAAATCAATGACTACCAAGTTATTGCGGCATCACTAGCTACTGTTTATAATATACTGTATGGAATTTGGGACAGTTCAAAGATTTTTTTTTTTTTGATTTTTTTTTTTTTTTTACGATTTTACGATAAATATGATAAAATTACCCGGTGTAGGATCATACAGCTCTCATGACATCATGATCACAAATAAATGTCAATGTTATGATGGATTTCTGATAGACTTGTCTGCAGTTCCTTGTAAATAATTAGTTGCTGACCTTTGTTTATGTGAAATTGATTCACATTTACCACAAATGTGAGTAATGCAAATTCTAAGTAATGATAATGGATCCTTTAATAATTGAGATTGTTTGACCCTAAGATGAATATGTCTGCTGCAAATTTGAAATATGTACTATATTTCCTTCTTTTTTCAGGTTATAGAAGTGATGAGTGTATAGCTTATATGATGAGGTTAGAGTTGTGTGTTATGGTGCTTAAAATAATCTTTGAATAGGTATTTTGGTAAAGTGGTAACAGAGTAATAACAGCCAAGTTATGACATGTATCAGCAGACCCAGAGTAGCAGCAGATAGAGACGGGATTAAAAGTGAGACAGCAAGGTCAAGAGCCTGCAGAGGTTTGAGAACAGTCATATTTTACCTAGAGGTTTTAGATGTCTGACACATGGACTAGCAAATATTCAATTTAAAGCCCCCATTCAATAAAGTGACTGAAACTGAAAAGTGTGAAACCTACCACCACCCTTTTTGTAACATGCATACTGAGTTAAGACTGTATTAAGCACTGTTTACAACAAATCATATACATGCAAACTTTAAAGTTTTCCCTACAGTAATCACTGCTGTATTAACAACAGCTCAAAACCTACATTATGCATTTTGATAAAGGATTTTTTTCTCATTTTATTCCATGCATTTTAGAGGAGATTTGTGGCTTATGATCAGAAGAATGCTTGTGGCTAGGCAGCCTGTGTGACTTACTTTGAAGTCACTGCATTTGTTTCCAGTGAAACCAAGGCAGCCATGCTCAGCCTGTTCAGGAGGGATGCAGTGACCACTAAGAAGGAGAAGGAGAAAGAGATCCAGTATGTGGAGCCTCCAGATGGGGGATGGGGCTGGATGGTGGTGCTGCATTGCTTCCTGGTATGTCCGGCTCGGTTCTCTTACCAAGATTAAAGTATTCCACCACACACAGAAAGACTTCAGACTTGTTTTTACATTTAAATCGATGTAATGTATCTATACAGCTGCATAAGAATACAACAGAGCAAACCAAAAAAACATTTTTAAGACACAATTTGAAGTTGAATGCAGTGGCTTAAATTTGAATGTGATGACTATTGATTTACCTTTTTACTCTACTTTCAAATTCAGTTTTCTCAATCCAGATTGAGCTCTCTGCGACATACATCCGGGGATTAAGGAAAAGCAAATGAGCAAAGATTCAATCCACCAATGTTGAAGGTCATACTGGTACTACTACTACTAAAGGCCAAGTCTGAATGTACACTCTCTGACGTGGTTTATGGTTTATTCTGGTCTTATGGTAGGGCTGGACGATATGGTTGAAATCAATATCACGATAATCATAAGGATTTTTTTTTATATCGATATATATGACGATATGGCTCACATAAGCGAAATCATGTTAAATAATCAAATTAATGTTCATCATATTGAACTGAATGGTAATGTTTGGTGTGATGTCAAACTAAACTGAAATTTTCACATAATATTCCTACCATACTTCATTTTGTCTGAGTTTCTAAATAATATTTGCTTGTTCTCATCAGTTCAGACAGCAGAATTGTGTCTCGATATCCCAAAATCACCATATCATTACAATATAATCCCACTGAAAGACGGTAAACGATAATATTGAATTATCGTCCAGTCTTATCTTATGGTGCAGTTTTTTTGTTGAGTTCCCAACCAAAAGCTAGCTAGTGAGAGTGCAGAAATGAGACAAGGACAAAACTTTTAAAAAAAATAGTAGTAGTTCCATCTCCAGCAATGTTGGATTGAATATTTGCTTTGCGTTTTGCTTTTTCCTAAATCCCTGTATGTATCTCAGAGAGCTGAATTGAATCTGAATTGGGAAAACTGAATTTGAATTGAGAGAAGACAAATTTAAAATTTAACTTCAAATATAATCTCTTTCCATA
Source organism: Centroberyx affinis (assembly GCF_046629955.1). NCBI lineage: Eukaryota > Metazoa > Chordata > Actinopteri > Beryciformes > Berycidae > Centroberyx > Centroberyx affinis. The sequence goes on from NW_027279199.1 coordinate 359,052, forward strand.
GTTTGCTCCCTTGACTGGACTCCCTTCCCTTGACTATTTGTAACCGCGTGTGTCTGTGTGTGTTCATGTGTTTGTGCCTGTGTGTGTGTGTGTGTGTGTGTGTGTACGTGGGCCTATCTGTACATGCCGGTGTGTGTTTATTGTGTGTGTTTCTGTGAATGACCGCAGGTAAATGTCTTGGTGATGGGAACGCTGAAGAGCTTTGGGATCTTCTTTGTGGCATTCCAAGACGAGTTCGGAGGCTCAGCGGAGAGCATCAGCTGGATCGGGTCCATCATGTCCAGTCTGCGTCTGTCTGGAGGTTCGGCTCAGCACCACACCGCTCTGTCTGCATCACCCGGCTTGAATCTCACAAGTCTTTCCTCAAATAGTTGTGTCCTCTGTCCTTCCCCCAAAAATAGTTGAAAGAGGAGAGCAAAGTGTGTGTGTCCTCCAGTGTGTGTTGACACATACTGTTGGATGTTGAATGTTGGAAAACAGGAAAAGCTTTTGCGATCACATTTCATTGTGGTTCTTTTCCTGTATTCTCTGTAGCACCCATTGCCTCTGTGGCCTGTGCCAAGCTGGGAACCAGGGTGACCTCCATCGCCGGGGCGGTGCTGGTCAGTGGAGGCTTCCTCATGAGTATTTTTGCCACCAACGTGGTGTTCCTGTACATTAGCATGGGAGTGATAGTTGGTAAGTGGAAATATGTGGTAAGCAAAACTCTACACTGCAAACTACAAGGCATACAAATCTGCCATTTACATGTATATGAGGTCATTGGTCATTGGAACATAAAGAAATTGCCTCTCTGTCCTCATCCCAATGACTTGCAAGGTGTTTGATGATGAATGTAACCTTCTTTACCCCCTTCAGGAATGGGCTTTGCACTTCTATACCAAGGCTTCTCAGTTGTCACAGCGTTGTACTTCCGGAAGAGGTTAGCAACGGCGTACGCGATTGGGCGATCTGGGATGGGTTTGACCTTCGCCCTTGCTCCATTCACTCAGCTGCTCCTGGACCAATATGCTTGGCAAGGTGGGTGGGACCAGTCTTTTATTTAGGAGGTGGTGGCAGTCCCTAATGCATTTATTTCATTGTTGCACACTGTACAACATATAGAATGTTTTCCGGTGTGCTTCCATTTTGTATGGGTTGCTATAAGAATACAGTAATATGACAGGTGACAGGTTTGGGACCCGAGGGAAGGCTGAGGATGTTCTGTTTGTCCTCCACAGGAGCCATGCTGATCCTCGGGGGTCTCATGCTGAACCTGGTGGCCTCTGGGATGCTGCTGAGACCCATCCATGTGAATCCTTCCACTGGGTCAGCCCCTACCTCCTCCCCCCTCCAAAAGAGCCCCGCTGCCTCCCTCAAAAGTTCCTCCGATAAGGAATACTCTAAGAGCTGCTTGAATGGGAATGGCTCCTCTCACCTAACCAATGGCATCTCCAAATCAGACTCATTCCCATCCCCTCCTCCTCCTCTGCCTCACTGGGACACTGAGAACCCTGGGGGCCAGTGCGCCCTGGGCCCCCAGGACCATTCAGTGAACCCCGAACTGACCAAGCTGGTCCTCAATGGTGTGAATGGCCATGAGCCCCACCATGACTTGAGTCCAGGTAAACCCAGAAGCCCAGACAGCTCCACAGAACTCAATGGCAGCATGAACGGTTCCGCCATTGTTGGGTTCTCGTCCCACGCCAGCACGCCTGCTGAGGTGTCCGTCAGAAAAACCAAAGTATTGGATTTCTCCTTGCTGAGGAACCCGTTCTTCTGCATCTACACCTGGTCCCTGGTCTTCAGCCAGCTGGCCTACTTCATCCCCTATTTCCACCTGTCTGCCCGAGCCAGGACCCTTGGCATCGATGCCATGGATGCCTCCTTCATCATCTCTGTGGCAGGTGAGGGTCACATTGGTCACATCTCTAATTAGGATCCATTCTAACAAAGAAAATGATATTATTAGATTAGGCTGTCCCTGCTCCAAAATCAATGAGTTTGACAATTGTGATGACAATTCCTACATAATTTTTGTGTACCAGACATGCATTTGACTATGTCCCAGGAGTGGAAAAAGCACAAGGTCAAACATGTATCCATTCTTCACGCTATTATTTATAAATCTGGGAAGCAGCTGATTGAATAGACAGAGGGTTGCAGGTTGCTGCTATTTGTCTTTGAATGTAGCTTCTAGCGGGGATGTTCACTATGATTGAGAAGAGGGAGGTCCAGGTTTCCTTTACGACTGGGTTTAAGAAGTGATGCAAAAAAGTCCTCAGTCAACTTCTAGGCATTAATTATTTGTGAGCTGCTCAGACTCTGCAGTCTTATGTAATGAATGTGCTTACATAAAAGCTGAACTTTGGTCCACTGGCCAGGGCTGGTGGGTTCAGCAGTATGCCATTGATGAGGCCACTACATACGAAAAAAAACAGCATTAACATTTTGTTCACCAACCACACACGTGCATATAAATCTTGTACGAGTGCTTGGTCTGGCTTAGTGAATAATTGAAACACCACAGACTGGGTTGGGTTAGTGCGTTTGTAAGTTACAAGCTTCTGTTTTGTAATTTATCCCATGGTAATCACTTCTGAGTAGAGAGAGATTGTGTGACCTTAGTTGAAAGATGTCTGTAGATAAGGCTAATGCTGGCTAAATGGTTTGAAACACGGCATCTGTTACCACAATCTTGTGGATGTAATAAAAGGAGAGGCCGTGACAGAGGCTATCATCACAGTACAACAGCCAGTTAATTTATTTAATAATCCTTGCGTCTCTTATCACTTAATAATCTAAAGAATTCTAATGGTTGTAGCGTGCATCTTAATGTAAAACACCCTCTGTCTGTTTGTCATGATGCTTGTTTGTCTATTGATGCCATATCCGTACAGTTTGAGGTTACCTCAAGGACCATTTAGCTAATGCTTTTTAAGTGGTCAGCATGAATAAGTCATTGCAAACTATGTAGATTATTGTCAGGATAAATGCAGGGTTTCCTTTTTGTTCATTCGGCATTGGTGTGCCACAACAAGAAGAACACGACCACCACTGCTAGAGAAAATGGGCACATTAAAAGAAAAAGATCCTAAGAAAAAATGTTTGTAACACTGTTGTCTGCACTTGAAATACAATTGGGATGAAAACATATTGAACCAAAACTAAGCTCGAGCAACACTGCTTCATAGAATTACAGAGGATACACTAAAATATATTCTACAGAGAGAGTAAAGGGACCTTAAAGCCTATTTGTCATTGTTTCTATGGAAGCCAGGCACAAACCAGAGGATATAGATGTCTCAATTTCCCCTGGTGGTCTGTGGGTCTACTCAAATGAGCAGTGTGCCAACTGTTAGTGCCAGTGAGCCAGGGAGACAGACACAGATTCTTTGGACACAGACACGTTTGCTCTGTCACATTCTCTGGTCATGTGCAGTGTAATGAGAAAGCGAGAGAGAGAGAGAGAGAGAGAGAGAGAGGCAGAAAGAGAGAGAGAGAGAGCACCAGGGAGACTGGGTGCCACCCACACCACAAAGCCACCGTCCCAGTGTCCTGCTGTCCCGCTGTCCCCCTCTCTCCCCCGGCCCAGCGCCTGTCACAGAGGCCCATTGAGTTGGCCCGGGGAGGGAGGCCACTATCGTCCGGGCCGTGTCCATGTGTCAGCCCACAACCACTAACACTGGAACTGACTGGACTGGAGTCGCTAGGCAACAGCGAACTGAGTAAAGTTGCTGCCGTGGCGACAAGAGGGGCTCCCAATTTTTTTTGGTTCCAATTCTGAAGTGGCTGATATTTTGCCGAGGAGCACTGAGGCGGCAATGTGTACAAAAGAGGAGGCAAGAGGAGCCAACAGCAACCTCTCAATAATGAGAAAACCAACGGCTGGGAAAACCAACATGCCTTTTATACCCCTTGCTTTTATTTAGTGACTCAATGTCCCCCTTTGAAGCAAAGTGAGTGGCAATCTGTCCATGCCTTGTACCCCCCTATGGTCTGTTAAAGCCCGGAGGCATGCACAGACACCTGTGTATCTGCACCGAGGAGAGAGCTTCATGTTAAGTAGAATTAATAATGTCCCCGAGGCATTTGGGCCAAAGTGCCACTTAGACATATTCAAGCAGAACTGTGCTGAGTTTGAACAGGAACAGCTGCAGACCTGGACTAACCTGCTGAGTTTAAAACACACAAACAAGCTCACAACTTGTCTGTATGCAAGCAGGGGACGCCCCAGGACATTTTCTCTGGTCACTAGAGGAGGACACATAAACACAGCACAGCTGCCTCATGTCATCTCTCTAACCTTGGTGGGGAGAAATGCACTAGGTTCTATTATGTAACAAAAGCCGAGGTGTTCAGTGACAAGGCGTTTCATTATTCATTCCTTTTGTCTTCATTCATAGCCTTGTAGTAAGCTTGATCAGGTGAAGGTGTAATTGATGTTAATTACCAGCAATATGTTAATTCCTTTTGTATTATTTCATCCAACCTTTATTCATATATACCACTCACATTTGAGTGAACATCTCTGCGAATAGATGCAAACTCATGCATATTTACATCAGCAACAACTGCGAGCTTCTGGATTCAGGCTGAGTGTGTTAATGGCTACAGCCTGTAGTAGTTGTGGTGCAGTGGCTGAGCAAGGGATGGGCAACTCTGATCTGCATGGGACCGGTTTGTTTCATTGATCAATGACTTGGTGCTGGCTGCTTGTAGCTATTCCTGCAACGGTCAATACACCACTGCAGTTGCCGCACCGCCTATCGCATTCCAGTTGACCTCAGCAGAGAGCAGCAGATATCTGCCCAGTCATCATACCTGCTGGAGCTAGCACACCAGAGAGCAGATCAATAGGATGGGATTTAGTGCATAATGAGTTGTTTGCTGGGTGTTATCTGCTGTTGCCTGCGTAAAACAGATGATAGGTGTGCGGATGTGTTGCCACCCGCTGTTTCCTGGCTTCGTGTCCACATGGCCAGACATCACGTTTGATGCTAGTGCAGAGACCTGTGCAGTTGTGTGCTGCAGCGCCTCCTCCTTCCTCGCTTACTCTACCCCACCCACCCCCACCCCACACTCTCTCTCACACACTCACACACACGCACACCGTCCCCTGTCTCTTTTTCTTACACAAACACCCACGTGCGAGCGCTCACATACTCCCAGTACAGTTTGGTTTAGCATCGATTAACTGGATCATTTTGATGGGACTGGATGTGGCACGTTGACAGGTCCCTGCATAGAACCTGGCCAGATGCCTGCATTTCAAACACACACTACAGTGCAACGTGGGCTGACACAGAGTTTTATGGCTGACTTTGACATTTAACTCTCTCTATATAACCGAGCATCAGTTCAACATAAACTCAGTAATCTCAGCCTCTGACCACAATATTCCACGCTGCTCCGCTATAGCTGTTTTTAAACTTTAAAGTCCCACCAGGTACATTATCTAAACTCCAAATTAACACATTTACTGTAGTGTTTTATGACATTAATATAATAACTCTGTGCCTACGTAGCATAGTTCAGCTTAACATAGCATGTCTGCATGTAATTATCTTAGTGACCAGAGGGAATGGTGAGTGCTGGAGGTGGGATGGGGGTGAGATGGAGGTGAAGGCTCCAGGGAGTAACGAGATACGAATACGACGGTTCAGTGTAGGTTTAGGTGCAGCATTAACTACATTTGCCCTACAAAGGCAAACACAAGTAACTACTTTTGGTGTATTTTAAAGGTTAAAGCTCCACTCTTGGGTTTAGAATTTATATCAACAAAACTGATACTATTAAATGGCACTAAATGATATACTGTCCTGTTCTGTAACAGCAAAACATTAATGCATTTTTGCAGTTACTGTTCTTTAACTTTGCAGGTCATGACATTGCTTATTCTTGACATCCGAGACAAACAATGTGTATACAGTTTGCTTGAGCCTGCTTGTTACTCACACTACCTGATGAACGCACATGGCTGGAACAGATCAGTCTTTCTAAATGTTAAATGTAAAGCTGCTTCATCTTTAAAGGCACAAGCGAAGAGTGCAGTGACGCTCCTGTTTTTTTGGATTCCATCAAAAACTCCTATAACCAAAGAGCAGCATCTGGTTATTACCTGAATATTTTATTGTGTGTGTTTCCCAGTAGCTCTCTCTTCTCTTCTTCTTTCCTTTGAGAGACTCAAGAACACGCTCAGGTGTTCAGTGTCTTAGAAACACCCTGAGGTGTGTGTAACACCCCCCGCATGTTTAGTACTGATTAGGGGTGCTATCAACATTCTGTGATTATCTATTTTTGTTTTTTATTATGTTGTGTTTTAAAGTGACCCAAAATGAGTGACCCATCACAAGTCATTGTGCTTTGGAAGCTGAAAGTTTGTACTTTTACTGAATTTCAGTCTGCTGTGTTGTTCCTGTCTTTTTTTCTTGCCTTATTTCTCACCCTCCCTCTTTTCTCTCTCTTCTTATTCCCTTATCTGTTTGCCACACCCTCATCTTCCCGTTTCCTTCACATTTTATGAACTTTTTTCTCCCACCGTTCCCCCTCTCTTTACCTTTTTTTGACCATTTTTTGTTTAAGCAATATTACACAAGAGGGTGAGCTTTACCGTCATTATTGGCACGACAGTGATGCGGTCAGGACCGAGGCGCTTGTGCCGAGGTCCGTAAGCATCACATGGCTTACTCATCAAAAATAGTGATGAAAATAGTAGATAAAAGATAAAAATAGTGATAATCACGTGCTCATCACTATTTTTAGTGATGAGCACGGTGCTGTCATGCTGATTTGATCACATTCTAAATGTCTAGTTGACCAATCAGATTGCTTGGTTGGAACTACCTATATAATCGCTGTTGTTCCTTGCCCCAATTTCTCCCTCCTCACCTGTTTCCCTGTCTCTGCCAGGTATCACAGAGACCATCGCCCAGCTGGCCTCAGGCTGGGTGACAGACAGGAACCTGTTCCATAAGTACCACTACCACAAGGCCTACCTTATCCTGTGCGGCCTGGTCAACCTGCTCTCCCCTATGGCGACCTCCTACATCCTGCTCATGGTGTATGCCATCTTCTTTGCCATCTTCTGCGGCGGCTACATGGCCCTGCTGCTGCCCGTCCTGGTAAGGAGACCACCCAACCTGTGCCTGTGTTCACTCTTCAGTCAGATTCATATCAATCACTAATTCAGCTGGGGTTCATTTTCATTGACAAACTAGAAATATTACCAGAAAAAAACATGAAATTGTTTGTGTGTGGTAAGAGAGTTAAGAGTGAAAGGAATGCAGAACAAATCTGTTGAGGAAATTGATAAAAAAAAAAAATACAAACATAGGCGTTCATGTGTTGCAGCATCTGTGACCCCTAAAATATAATCCAGGACTTGGTGTCTCTATTATACCCCTTGACTTTTCACATAGCCCCACCACTCCATCGTACTATATTATCAGTCTGTAGTTCATTTACCTTTTAGGACCCTAGCTGCCACTCTAATCTAGTGCATTCACAGTACGTTTGTGTTGGGGGACTTTTTGTACTACGTAAAAGGTGAAATGTCTTCATTACATCATTCTATCTCAAGCACACAAGAGAGAAGTATCCTTGAAACAAACTCTTGTGTGTGTGTCATACAACACTGTCAGTCAGTAACCGTCGTTATGGGTGGTACTATACAGTCACCCAGTATCCAGTATCTTGAGGTCATCTCACCTGAAAACAAAAGCGTCAATGCAAAATGTGGTGACATTTCAATCGGAGACATTTGCGTTCCGGAGACTGCAGTCACATAGGCGGTGCTGCGCCTCTGGGCCGGAAGGATGAACAGTGTGATCTGGTTTTGCTGAAGAGAGCAGGAGGACCAGTCGGACGAGTTTTACCCTTCACTAAGAAAGGGATATAAGCTTGTGATAAAGCTTGCTGTTGCCTGCTGACAGATGTCAAGGAGTTCCAATGTTGAATACCCAAAGGTAAAAAGGTCGCACACACACAGATCTTCAGGACAAAGTTGACTAAGTGCATGCTCTGATGAAGGCCACTAGGCCAAAACGTTAGCATGTTTGTTGACACGGCCAAAATAAATTGGTGAAATTGAGATTAGTCAACTTTGTCCTGAAGATCTGTGTGTGTGCTACCTTTTTACCTTTGGGTATTCAACGTTGGAACTTACATGACTTTGGTTTAGCACCACAAACAAAATACTGGGAAGGCGCATCCTTTCAAAGATCTAACTACTGATGTCAAGGAGTGTCCTGCGGTTTTCACAGGACAGGCCTGTTGGGTGGCCAGGTTGAGCAGGAGAACAGACTCCAGTTTGCACTTCATGAAGCTGCAGTCACCTTAGCTGGCTTGAACGGGAAAATATCACCCCAGGCTGTCGGACGCTATCTCTTAAGCTGCATCTCATTAAAATTGTATTGACACAGGTAGAAAGGGCTTACAAGAAAAATAAATCACAAAAATGAATCTGTAAGTTGCCCCCTGCAAAGTATAAAGTAAGTTCAACTACACTGCATACAACAGCCAACCGTTGCCCATTCCCCATCTCAATACATAACCTTTCAATGATCAGGGAGATTTGTATCTATTAATATCAATACATAACCTAGTGTACATTGAGATCAAATTTAAATGATGGCAGCCTCTGATAATCTATGGTTTCAGGAATAGCATCTATATTCTCTCTCAATCTTACAAAATCCCCCAAAAAACATTTGACAATTACAAACCCATGCTTGATCTAACAGACACTGACTCTAGGCCAGATGGTGAAGTGCTTGAGGTTTAATGTCCTGTTCCCCTCTGCAGGTAGACCTGGTTGGGTCGGAGAAACTCAACAACTCAATGGGCTTCTCCATGTTTTTCGTTGGCCTGGGTTGTCTCACAGGGCCTCCTTTGGCAGGTGAGTGCATCACGTCATGGAAAACCTTCACGGAGTCACACACACACACACACACACACACACACACACACACACACACTCTCACTGCACGTGCATGGGATTGTAGCCATGACCTATATTTTGAAGTGATTTGTGATATAGAAAGATGAAGTTTGTGCACATGTGTTTTTGTAAGTGTGTGTTTGTCTTTGCGCGTATGTCTGTATGTCTGTGTGTGTGTGTGTGTGTGTGTGTGTGTGTGTGTGTGTGTGTGTGTGTGTGTGTGTGTGTGTCTGTGTGCATGCCTATCCACAAGGGCTTCATATTGGTGAGTGGGGGATCAGTCAGCGGGGTTGATAAGCCTTTGTTAAGAACATATATTTTGAGGGGCCTCGCAGCATATCTTTTTATGGGGCCCTGAATTCCTAGCAACACCCCAGAGTGTGCATATGTGTGAGTGTGTGTGTGTGTGTGTGTGTGTACGCTTGTGTCTGTCAGTGTGTGGGAGCGCATGCATGTGTCATTATGCCGTGTGTAAACCGAAACGCACAAGAGAAAAACAACCTATAGTTAGTCCAGCCCTCAACACAGACAGGGGTTTTTGGGGTTGCTTTGACAGAAATGCATAGAGGGGTGACTGGGTCAGATTTCATCCTGTCCACAGGCAAGTCAGAGCCTTGGAATAACAGTGTTGTGTTCATGGCTGGGTTTGAGTCACATTGTTTTAAGTGGTGACAGATTGTCTTTGTTTGTCTTAGAAAGCTGTTTTTAATCTCGGGAACAGGTTTTATACTTCCAGTGTTTTCAAGGTTCCATTGACGTCTCGGGTTGTTACCGATTCCTTGTAGTGAGCACGCCTTTTCTTAGACGGCTAAACAAATATCGCTCCAAATTAATCATCTGCTGGACAGATGAACTAACTGGCGTATGAAGCAAATCATTTTTCATCTATACTGAGGCAGCCTACACTGATCTTCTCTACAGTGTTTCACTAAGATCCTCGTAAACACATATTGACCCACATCTTTTTCTGTGAACATCCTGATGTATTTCCAGGAAAAATAACTCTTCTTGCCCTTGCTTGTAACATTTGGCCTCAATCGGGGGGGGTTCCCCTTGAACTCATTGACATGGTCCCTGCCCTCTTTGTTAGGCAATCCCTGAGAGGAGCTTATGGATTTCGGGGTCGAAACGTGACTAATGACCCCCTTTAGGGTGGTACGGAAATAGCATGTGGCTCTGTTTACAGTCCCTGCTGCTCATGTAGGAAAGAATTGACGTTAGGCAAACCAGGATCCCTCCCTGAGATCCGACCACAGGTCGTGTTAACTTTCCTGTTGATCAGCCCTGCCCTCAGGATGCCTAACTGCCTTTCAACTGTCTCGACAGCAGCTTTAATGCTGCCACACATGCTTTTCATCTGTTCTCTGGCCACTTAGCGCAGTCTGAATCACCTGTGTGAAGTGGAATATCAAAGTGGCTTTATAAAACAACAAATAAGAACACAAGCAAAGTTGTTAGTGTGGCACCGACACCAATCAGCATTAGCGGGTGAATTCCCACTGGGGTCACACATGCTAAAAATGTGTAGTATGAATTGTCTGGTATGAAAGCGTACGCTAAATGGCATATATTTTAAATAAGAGAATTGCTGCTTGTTACAATGTACACACCTTGCATTCATGCATGATGTTTATTGCTAATTCCTACTCCTGTGTTGCAGGATTCCTATACGACTACACCCAGACCTATGACTGTTCTTTCTACCTGGCGGGGGTTTGCTATCTGCTCTCCTCCGTCTCCCTTTTCATGGAGCCCCTCGCTCAGCGCTGGCACACCAGGAAGAAACTGGCCCTGGCCAAGAGAGCAGAGAGCAGCTGGAAGACCAACGGCTGCTTCACCCCCGACCCGCTGCACAATGGCACTGTGTAGAGGGAAAAAAGCAGGGAAAGCCTTCTATCTTGAACCAGCACACTCGTGTCTTGTATGGGCCTGCATACCACGGACCTGAATGTGACCCCGGCTCATGGTCAGGACCTAAATGACCTCTAGGTTCTCGCAGGGGCACAAGACAGAAGACAGTGCGAGGAGAAGATGATTATGACCACAGTTACATGAAGTCCAAGGAGATAGCGGGGACATTAGTGAATAGATGATCATGTTTTGTAACCTTTGAAAGCCAAAATTTCACTTAATTTTCTGCCATATATTTGATCCGCGTGTTCTCAGCAGAAGTGCATGCATCACTCTGTGAACTGTAAACAAAAACTGAAGACGTCCACAACATCCCCTGCACAAGACATCCACAATGTGCTAATATTAGCAACTTTGTAACCATAACTTAAAAATAATCTAACTTTGTTCTCCAACACAAACACAACAAAACTAATTACGTTCTGTCTGTTACCTCTGCCTCTTCACAAACAAGGAAATATGGGAAATGAAATTTAATGATTTGACGGTTAACGCCTGACTCCAGTGATGACGACATGTCTCCAAAATGTTTAGAGCTGTGTAGGTGAGGTATTGACTTTCATCGCATATAACGTTGCCTGATATGTAAGCTAGACTGTTGAGCTTGAAGATACTACAACTACAACTTTTTAAACAACTAGTTTTTCTGAGACTGAATTCTTATTCATGAAAAGGCATATCTGTTAAGAAATACTGTTGAACTGATTTCCTTGTAAACCTCTATATTTATACCTGTACTCACACACATGCACTTTGGACCACATTAAGATCATGTTGCATGACATTGTCTCATTGACCTTCTGCTGCCAGATAGTTCAGACTCTGATCAGCTCAGTGTAACCTGCTTCGAAAACACAATGTATAATCTGCCCTTCAAAGCCAAAAAGCAGTAACTGTGAGCAGTGAAACAGAGAAAAATGACTTCATCTCATGCCTCAACAGAAGCATTGTTGGCACAGAACTGGGTTGTATATCATTTAATAGCATTTATAGGTATAATTTTTGTTGATATTAAATCCTAACTGTAGTCATGACCTTTGACCTTTAACACACACACAAACTGTAGTTACTGTTGTTTGCCTTTAAGGCGCAGTAGCCTAATGCAACTACACATTTTAAGGACTTTTTGTAACCAGTACATGCAGCATCTGTACATTAGGCAAAACCCAGGCCGAGCTGCTGTTCTATGCAAACGCACACAGAGAACGATCGCTTGCACTCACTTTCCTTTTGACTGTAGCAATGACACCAGCTCCCGAAAGAAGAAAGTTTAAAGTTCCTGAAAGAAGTAACTTGTTCAGCTGAGGTTAAAGTGACTTAAAGTGACTGTGATGCCTGAATATTTTGATCGTAGTTGGACAGATGGGGGCGAAGGAGCTGACCAGCTCCACTGAAATAGCAGGGTTTTCTTTGTTTATGGTGCATTTTGTTATCTGTATGTTTCTGTGTAAACCTCTGACCAACTGTGTTTCCGAGATGTTTTGCCGACTTTGCCCATATAAACAAATCAATGCCTTTACCTGCTAATAATACTACCCACAGTACCCCAACTGGTCTGGTAGGATTATGATGTTGCCCTACTTCTACAGTGCCTGCAGGCAATGCAACTTCTAATTATATTGTATTATATATCGGAGTCTTATTGGTTGTTGAATCTTTTTTTTTTCTATGTAATAGAGGTTTTTATTGTGTTTTCAGTGGATTCCTTGTTTATCACCACTGTTTGCCTTATAAGGTATTGTATCTTTACTAACTTTCCTGTAATGTGAGCCAAAGACACATTAGAAACCTACCTACAACTTGAACCTTATTTCTAGAAACACTAGACTGGACAGTGTGTATACAATTTAAACCACTATGACCACCCATAATTCACAGCCATTTCTGAGTCTTTACTTGAGAACGGCCCAAAATCCAGCGATGGACATTTGTTTTGTTACACTGCCCTCTTGTGGCACTAGAAGGTTTATACTCAAAGAATGCTGCCTCAATTAGTACCAAATTATTCCCCCTCAACTCACTTTCACAATGCTCAGCAAGGCTCTTTGTATTGTTTCAATAACTACAGTCATGCACAAAGGCTCTTTTGGCTCGTGAGTTGCATTCACCACTAGTCTACTTCTGTGATTGAGGGCCACTGAATGTTTTGTACCATAAATCATGTATGAAAGATATTTGATGCTTTAAAAGTAGATTTTGTTTTTGGATTATTATACTCTTTACAGTTAATGTTGGGTATTTTAAGGAACAGTATGTTTAAGCAATATCTTGATGAATTTTTATGTCCCTTGGGTAATGTCTCAAACACCACTGATATGGTGCTGAGTTACTAAAGTTACTCATGTATTTGATGACATTTAATATTACATTGTAATTGCAGCAAATGCAGTTGTTGTGGAAGTATTATTTTTTCACTGATGTGGCTCCTGGATTTTGTTTCTTGATTGAGTTTAGAAAATATGCTTAACCAATCATAGACATCATGCTCAAAGCCGATGTAGATCATTTGTAAGCCTTGTAACAGAGTGCGCAATCAGCTGCAATAAACTGACGTGTGACTTGGTCAGTCTGTCCTTCTGTGATTCTGACAGCTCAGCAATAAATGCACTGATACCGGACAAAGTTTTATCTCTTCTCAAAGAAACACAGGTCGCAACATCTTTAACACATTTTATTGACACACTCATCAAAAACCTTTCAGATATACTGATGTGAATAAACACAAAATAATTTTCATTTTCATTGATTTGCATCTCAAATTAAAATGTAAACCCAACAAATACTTGGCATAATGATTACTGTTAAAAAAAAATACAATCCACCAGTAGTTAGTCAAATATCATTTCAGACTGTCAATGTACTGTACATGAAAGCAATAGGCTACTCACAGTAGATGACACCTGATGGTGTGTTGGGCGGCCTGGGAACAGAAACTGATGTGCCAACTGCTTTCCAGTGAAACTCTGTGTGGGAAACATACAAACATGTCTTAATCTTTAGTCTTGGCAGCAGTTTACAATATTAAATGTTCATTCACTTACAATACTGTATATGTTGTGCAAGTGAGAAAAGAAAAGGCTTGTTTGGGAGATTACAATTTGTTTTGTGCAACTAAAAAGGCCAGTCAACAAAGGGTAAAGAATATTAAAATAACTGCTTTATATTTCAATTAACTGCACTGCAATTATCATAGGTACTATTAGTCAATTGTGATTTTTTTTTTACTGATACAAATTTGTACCTTTTGTAGCTTACCTTCACCAATCATCTGAGTCAAACTGGATGATCCTTCTAACAGTAATGTGGAGGCAAATACACAATGACTTCAAATATCTGTCAGCTAGGATGATCATCAACAGACATAATCTACAAATGAAGAGTTTCGCTCCATATGAGAAATTCACCATTAGACACTTACTCTTACAGAAATTGCACAAAAGGCACAAAATTAAATTAGAATAAATCATGGTACCTTTAGAAAGGGTTATAGGTAACTAAGCCCTTGGTTGATAGAATGGTGACACTTTTACAGACGGATTCTCTATATTTTAGTGATATTTAATGATGAACTTCAGGTAATGATTTTTCCAAATTTGGATACATGCACTTTGGAAATAAACCTGTCTGAAATACAGTATAGTTTTGTGAAATTGCAAAATTCCTTGTTTTAATACAACGAGGTTGAAGTGAGTTAATTTCCAAACCACTGTATCAATTTTGGGGGGAAAAAACATCTAACATACTGTATATAATAAACTCAGTATTTCAAAGATATAGAGAATCCAGTCTGTAAAAGTGTTTTCACTTTGTCAAATAAGAACTTATGTTACCTACTATTTCTTAGAAGTTCTCTTTAGTTCTCTTTTCATGCTTTATTTTGTTTTGTAAGAGTAGGTGTATCTCAATGGGACTTTCCTGGCTAAATAAAGGATAAATAAATACATACATATCTCATTTTGGAACTAAACACTTTAAATGCACATTACCAAGGAACATACAGCTGATCCAAAAGGGCTTGATAATACTCAGGCTTAGTTGATAGACTGAAGAGTGAAAGAGAATATTTGCTGCACACCTTACTGCTTTAAATTAACTCTCTGTAATAGTCAAATAACTGTGGCTGTATGTAAAATGGCATGTGTTAGTGTACAGCACATACAGCCTGACTATACTGGGACCAGGCTGAAAGGCATTCTGGCATCAGTGAGGTCCAGGCTGCCCGTTTCATTCATTTACACAAGCTATGTTTGAACAGCTAACTGCTGTCATGTGATGGATTTATAGGGTCCAGGACCGGGGCTTCTGTAAATCTCTGATTACATTTCTCAGATGGAGCCATTTCATTAACTGTGGTTATCATGTGTGGTCTTTAACATCACCTACTGCAAAAGAGACACTAGTGCCACAAGCTAAGGATGTCATTTTCTCCTGTTTCTACTCACCTTCATATCATAAGAGTTTAGGATATTTCACTCATTTTGTCTAATGCTTCACACAGTGATGCTTGATGCAATAACAGGAAATAATATGTATCTGGCTTTCAGTTGTGTTTCATCTATAACCCACTTAATCTATGACAAAATTGGCTATAATATAAAGGAATGTGACTCTTACAAGGGAATACCAATGACTTTCAGCTGTGAAATGTTCTTCCTATGGCCTAGACCAGTCCAGTCTATACTACTTAACTGTCTCCCACAGCCAGGAACAGGAGAGATTTTCTGTCTCCTCATCCAGCTGTAGGTACAGTACAGCAGTACAGAGTCTACAAAGTCAGGCAGCTCCAGACTGTACATGGCATCACAGTTTTACCTCTTTAGTTTCTAGCTTTGGAGGAGAGTTGTTAGCTATTGAATTAGTGCCCTAGGCCATTAGTGACATGTTAAACCTGAAAGTGAGTGGTATTCCCCTTTAAGATTACTATTCCCACTGAGGCTGCAAAAAACAACTGAGCACACAGTACCTTGCCAAATGTATCTAATACAGTCTAATTGTACTAAGATGCCGAATTTTGATTGTCTGACGATATGCATAGTCTGAATACATGTTCCTCTCCATCTATACTACTGGCCACAAGCCTGTGTGAGTGAAAAGCACTTCAACCATTCTATATATCATTTTACAGCAATATCGCAATATAGGTAAACATTTGTCTAGTTTTAAGAACAAAGCCTCTGCAGCGGTATATTATCAAATTAATTACAAAATTAGAAGGCACTTAAAATGTTCATTAACAAAGGTTAATTTATCACTATTTGAATGTTGTGTTGATTCTTATTGAGCTGGCAGTGACTAAAGCAACTACAAGTGATTGTAGGCAGTGAATTGTGCTGTTATCTTTTGGGTTTGGGGTTTTTGCAGATTTTTATCAGTGGAAATAGCCTTGGTGATAAGATAGCTGAAGACTAGAGAATGGCATCTTGCATTTACTATGGCAAAACATGTGGTGTTGACACTGTATACTTACCTTTGCTGCCTAAGCCACCGATACAGACCTGGCAGGCAGGCAGCACTTCTCCTCCTTACTCACCATCATGCTCTTTTTACAGCACTAGTACAGTGATATCAGCTCCATCCAGGATTTCGGGTGTGCGTGAGTGTGATGTGTCAGGTGGTTGACTGTGTGAGGGGAAAGCAGGTGCTCCCTGGTCCTCAAGATGGCAATGTTTCTCCAGCGAGGCAAGGCGAGGCGTCCTTTTCAGCACAGGACACAGCATTTGTTTTCACACTAATATGACTAAGGGGGATGGTAGTAGGAGATGGAAAACTTTTTTTCCTGTGTAAAAGGGGCTTAACTGATAAAAGGGCATATTAAAGTCAAAATAAACAGGTCTTGAAGAAGAATTGGGGGACACTGGGGGAGGGGATCAGCAGTGTGGATTCCTTCCAGCGGCATCAAAAAGGTTCAATTTTTTTGCCTTTTTCGGGTTTCATTTCCATGTTGGCGCAGACCTCCGGCGATGCTGGAACAAATTCTGAAGGTTTTCATGCAGCTTCAGCAGAGTAAACATCTTCCCTCATCTCCTCGGAGAAGGTTCGGTCAGAGGACAACACGACGACGCAAAACACAATGATTGGGCAAACAATATTCCTAGCTGAGACTTGGGCCAATCCTCTTCCCTGAGCCAAACATTTAGTCAAATCAAATCATAACTGGGCAAAGTATTCTAAAGACAAAGACAAATGAGGCCAAAGGTTCAACTCGGCCTCTGCAGTGAAACAGCTTCAAGCTGTAGATGCTATGGAAACTTCAGTGATGTCACCCACAATCTCCCAAGTGGAGCGTGTGACGGCCGGTGATGGGATTCCCTCAGCTCCTATTCAGAACCAGGAACAATGCACATCAAACCTTTAGAGTAATGGTGGGGGGCCTGTGATGACAAGACAACAGGATAGTGGCATGTGCTGTTGTTTGCTCCGGCCCTGGCCTCCCAAACTGCAACGCTGCGTGCCTCTGCCACTGTTTCACACTGCAAACTGGACACTGGTTGTAAACACGGGGCAGTGGCGGCTCCTCGGTCCTGCCCAGGTGTTCACACTGTGCCAAGAGGAACAGTTGGGGGTAAATGGGGATTCATGGGGGAGTAATTTATGATGGGCAACTCAGGAGGTCAGAAAAGGCCTGTAAGCAAACAGCGATCCTCACACGAACCAGGGGTCTCTCCTTACTGGTTCTAAACAAATTGCAAACAGATGTCTCCCTTCTCGCGTGCAGAAACAACATTTCAAGTGACAACTCCTTCGAAACACAATAAGGCACGGCAGCTTGTTTCTTCAATTTACTTCCACCGAAGAAACAGGTTTCCCTTCAAATGAAACAATTTATTGATATTCGGTCACATAAGTGCACAAATGCACTTGCAGGTATGTGAACAGCTTCGCATGGGCTCTACGGCTTTTCCTTTCCCATGACATCAAGTGTACATTGCTCAATTTTCCATTTAAAACAGAAGTCATCACAGGTGCAGATGGGCTACACAACTTAACAGCTGCCTCATCAGTGAAGACTCACAAACACTAGTTGCCTTCTCTGCAGAGGTTTTGAGCCCTGCACTCTTGTCTCCTCAGGAGTCCAACGTTGAGGTGGGTGTGATGTTCACACATACAACCATTTTTCCACATATTGATTTTTTTTCAATACATATTAAAACCAAACTAAGCAACTTATAATTCAGTGTGGGTTACTATTGCATGACAAACATACAATGGCATCAACAAAATACTGTAAGTAGGCCTTCAGAATATGTTGGGAGGCATGAGTAAAATATTGTCCAATTTAGACATCTAAAATTTCGATTCAAACATAAATTGTTAAAGTCGTTTAAAAATTTTAAAATTACACAGACCTACTTACTGAACAAATAGCAAGTATTCATTACTTAGTACGAACATTTCACTAATATGCAGATACTGAAGGGTATTCTTGGTAGACCTACTGGTTTCAAAGCAAGAAATGAAACAGACCGGCAAATATCAACACAAAATTCTTAGTCTAAGCCTTTTTATCCATTACTATTGCAATTTTTTTTATATATCACAATACACAGCCATTGCTAGGGTAGGGATGCACGAAATAAAATACAAAGTAAAAAATATGACAATTGGAAAAAACATGTTAGTATTTCCTTTACTATGCTATATGTATTGTGTTATGGGCTGTTTACTGGGCAGTGTTCTCATATCTATTAGTATTCAGCATTCCACATAAAGTTGACATAATTCAATGTTCCAATACCCAGGAACGCCTTCATAAAGTTTCACTCAAATCCAAACCGTGAACCGCTGGACATAAGTCAACAATTTCTTCAACAGAATTCACAACACAGGTAACTGAAATTTATAGGAACTATATCTAGAATTTTTCAGCATTGTGGCCTTCCATATTATCAGGTTTCTTTAGAGATTAGCTGTGTAACTGCAGTACCAAATCATCCACTAAAACACCTTCACATTAAAATGGCAAAATTCAAAGATGTCATGCCTGCTGTATCCATCTAAAAATGTGACTATAACGGTAATATTATTGCTCTGTAATTCAAAGCTTTTACAAGGGGATTTTTGGTTCCCCTGAAGATATTTCTAAAGGATTGCTGATTGTATAGAGCAGAATTTCTCATTTCTTATAAGACCAAACTGCCTGACTTTCGTAGATTTTTTTGTAGTGGAGCTGAATCTCTAAGAATGTTTGATTTAGTTTTTGTAAATTAAAAAAAAAAGAGTGCCTTCTATACGATATATCTGATGTTGACGTATCAACTTGAATTTTATTCCTTAAATGTCCCTCGTACTTCACTGCTTTAAAATATTCAGAACGAATTACTGCAGGTTTATGACTTGGTGAGCAATTCATACACCCTTTAAAAAGAAAGGTTTCAAAAACACACATCCTGTTACTTTTGTGAGAGGGCACTGTTTTTCCTTTTAGTGGATTACATGGCAACACACAAACACCCAAAGAACCATACTAGTGTACCCCATAATGCAGAACACACAGCATGCAATAGTTACTGACATAGAGCAGATTTTTTTTACACCGTTTGAAGTTAGTGTGTTCTGACTTTTTTTTTTTTTTTTTTTAAGATGCTCCACGAACTACAATCATGACCAGATAGTCCTCCTCAGTTTTCGCCAGAGCTTTGGCAGAGGAGTCGAGGAACTGCTGGGAGAAATCACAGGGAGGGAAAGCATGAAGAACCCCCGTGTTGTCTTTATCTCTGCTCCCTCCCACAGGCAGGCTGATGACTCCAGCCGCTTGTTTTTGCTTTAGGTAGGACACCAGGTTACGAAGCGGCCGCTGAGTCGAGGCTGCGGGGTCCGACGACGACACCTCCTCTGTGCTGCCGGGAACCGCCAGCAGGATGGCGTAGCCTCCGGGGCCGGCCACCTTGATGCGCCGGGAGACCTCGTCGAGCTTGGGCTGGTCCAGGCGGAGGCGCTGGGTGATCTTCAGCTCGCTCACCTGCCTCCCCGTCGGGCCGTCAATGAGCAGGTCGCTGGCTACGCTGTGGTCGCCCTCCAGCAGGTGCATGTTGGCTGGGAAGTTGCTGTTCTTCAGCAGCAGCATACCGTGCCAGGCCAGGCCCAGCTTGGCGCCGTCCGGCTTGGCCGACTGGTTTCCTTTAGAACTGCTCTCGGAGCGCTCTCTCTTGGTCGGGCCTTTGCTGCCGTCGGCTGCCTTGCGCTTACGCTCTCCCGCTGTGGAAACGCCGCTGCTCGAGGGCCCCCTTTCAGAGAGACTCTGGCTTTTGAGTCTCCGTTCGACCCCGCCTCGCTCCAGGCTGCTGTGACGTTCTCGTGCCGGAGAGGGTCTCTCGCCCCGCAGAGGGCGCTCCGAGTCACTGAAGCGCCCTCCTTCTCTGCTGCTCCCCCCAGGACTGCCATCTGGGGAGGCGCGTCTACGCCTGACTGTCCTCTCAGTGCTGTCAGGGGAGCACTCAAGATGGCGTCCGTCCTCCATTACACGCCGCTTGCGCACAGGTTCTCTGCCCTGCAGCTCTCGCTCCAGAGACCAGGGTTCCCGTGGCCGCCGCTCACGCTCCAAGTGCTCCAGAGGCTCAAACGGTGAGGCACGCACCCGGTCACGAATAGCAGGGCTGGTCCACTCCGCTCCAGGAAAGAGCTCTCTCTCTCTGAAGTGAAGCGGCGGTGGAGTCCTTTCCCTGACCCTCAGAGGTTCAGGTGTTGCACGGTGGACAAATGACTCTGTCACCATGTCAAACGGTGGCAGTGGGAGAGGCTGCAAGAACTGCTGCTGGTAGCGGTGATCAGCGTCTGCAAAGTCCACTCGCAGTCTCCTCTCCGGACCTCCCAGCGGGAAGCCACGCATGTGTGTGCATGCTGCCTGTGCTGCGTCCAAGCTTTCATACTGGATGTAGGCCCAAGTGTCCCCCTTTCTGTAGTCAATGGTCCTTATAGTGCCAAAGCGATCAAACTCTCTTGCCAGTGCAGCTAAAGGGACCCAGAGTCCAAGTCCACCCACCCACAGGCGTGTGCTGGGAGTCGCTTTACCGTAGCCTATCTTTATGGGGTTGTGGCCCACTATTTTGCCAGACATACTAAGCTTGGCACGATGGGCCATGTCAAGGTTCTCAAATTTAAGAAATCCATATGTGCTGGTTTGTCCCCGCGTGGGTCTCTTGATGTCCACTTCTGTTATAACCCCAAACCTGTCAAAAGCCCTCCTCAGGTCCGCCTCTGTAACGGTTATGTCCAGGTTGCCCAAAAACAACGTCCTATTGGCTCTTTGGTCATCTTCTGGAGATATAAAATCCTCCTCACGGAAAGCTGCTCGCTCTGCAATGAAAGCCGGACGCGCCCTGGCCTCAAAGAGGGCGAACTCCCTGTCCCGCTCCAGGTCTCTGGGCAGGGGGGGCGGTGGAGGAGGAGGGAGCCGCCCCAAGGCCAGCTGCTGCAGCCGGTAGTCTCTATATCCCAGCCCGGTAGGCGAGAGGGGTCTCTGGGTGTGCAAATGTCTGTGGCCTTGAGCCGCACCGTACGGATCTCTCTCCACGGGGGAACGACTTCTCCTCCGGTTGATGTACACGGCCTCGATTTTCAGCGGACGGTCGTACAGCACTAACCTCCCCCTGGCGTGCTTGGCGGCCCGGGCGTCCTCCGGCTTCCTGAAGTTCACAAAGGCTATCCGCTCGTCGTTGCTGCGGCTAATTTTGACGCTCACGTCTCCAAATTTTTTAAATTCATGAAAAAGTCCGTCTTCTATGTCTTCGTCGCTCAACTGAGTACCCAGTTCGCTGATTTTGAGAGTTTTGTACTCACTTTCGGCGTTGGGCGGCTGAGCCCGCTGGTCCCCCCGTGAATTGGTCCGCGGCGTGGCTAAATCTAATGTCAGGCTTAGGTTGTGGTTTTTACCGATTGAGCTAGCGGCGGCAGCCTGGTAGCTATGATTATTCCCGGCTCGGCTGTGTCCATCGAAATCTCTGTCTCTCTTTTCACCGAGCAAACTCCTTCTCGTTGAGCCGCCGTCACTTTTAGTCGAGCTATTTCCATTATTACTCCCACTGGAAACCGAGATAGCCCCCATTTTCTTGCTGGTCGGGTGGCATCCTCCCCTGTCTCGGATGTCGTCCAAGGCCCGGGAGCGTTTTTTAATCGGCGACCGCTCTTTACCTTTCATTTCAGTCCACACGGAACCGACCCTGGCGACGCTTAGGGGTTTCTTGGCGTTATTTCTGCAGAATATTGCAGAAAAGGTTAGAAAAGAAGAATAGATTTATTCACTGACTCTGCGGCAAAACAACAACATTCGCCATTTTGTCAAGAATAATGCGAAGGCCCGCCTCTTCGATCTGATTGGAAGAAAAAGTGGGTGGAAAACTTTGCAGTGCACGTCAATCATCTAGCTGACTACTGTACGCCAGTTTGACTATGCTGCCATTTGTGTACAGAAAACCAAAATTAGCTATTTATAGTCTCTGTTTTACCCTTTGTTTTGGATTGAACTATACGATTTTTGACTGTGACCTTTGTGGACTATAGATCTATTGAACAGATGAAACAATGGGATTTTGAAACGTTAAAAAGTTAATCTGCAGTTTCACAAGAGGGAAGACAAAAATGGAAATTGCTGAGAGAATGTGGAAAAGACAATTTAAAGATACATTAAGATAATATAATACTTCCTGGGGGAAAGGATATAGTGAAATATTTCCATTTCAACAGAACAAGTCGACACATTGCCAGAAGGTGGCAGTGTTTGTTCAGTAACACAGAAGGTTTGAGCACCTAATCCTTAAAAATGACCTTGCAAATGGAAAGGCAAGATAATAATATTTGTTCTCATGTCTCTCAGCTGTCATCCCTTCTTCACACTATAATATTACCGTAATTTTGTTTTGTAGAGGTGAAAAGTAACAAAGTAATTAATACACCCTAATTAAGTAATAAGTAGTGTACACCTACTCTATTTAGTGTATTTGGGTAGATTTTTAAGCAACTGTATTTTTGAGTAGCTTTGAGTAGGCTACTTTTTGAAGTGAACTTTAACATGTACTTGAGTAATCATTTTTGGTATTACTACTTTTAATTGAGTAAGTTTTATTTTTAGAGTTGTGAGCAAAATGGCGTTTGTCATTTACATTAAAACATATTTACTGTGGACTGTTTTTATTTGGCTGCTCTTTGACTTTTACTTGAGTTATTTTCTCGACAAGCACTCTTACTCTGGCTTGAATATAATTTAACTGAAATAACAAAACTTGTAGTTGAGTTAACTATTTCTGTAGTCTACTGTTTCCACCTCTGGATATTTGTCAAAATGTTTTTGTACATGCTATACATGCAAATTGAATGTGGCACCTCCTAATTTTAAATTATTTTCTTCTAGATGATGAACTGCCAAATGAAGTTCTAGTTCTTCATGTCTTTGCTGAATGTAACCAAATACAATGTGGCATACTTTTCTGAGCTTGCCTAATTCCATTAAAGCTTTGACTGACAGTGTTAGTGAGCTGGCCACACTGTATGCTACCAGTTATTTAGCTTACTGAAGTAAAATTGTTAATGCCCTTCAACTGCTTCAAATATATGGATGTGGGGTTAAAATAGCTGCACTGCAAGGCCAAGATAAATCTTCCTGAGATCAAAGCTTGGGACTGTGGTCAGCAGACAGCTTTACAGATTTTAATGAGCATTAAATCATATTTTGTGTCCATAATGAGGCTAATGATATAGTAATTTACAGACTCCAGTGACAGTCTTCACCCAACGACCCTGACAGAGAGAGTGAAGTGATGCTAAATTAATGATTGCCCCCAGCATCATGCTGTTTTAAACATTTTTGATTAATGATTATTTATGACAAATAATCTAGGGCCTTTGTAGCCTGATATATTGAGTCTAGACAGATTAAATCTTGTGCCACAGCATTGCTACTTTGATGACAACTCTGTGAGAACTGATTGCCTCTATGGCAAGTTGAGGGTAATTATTTTCAGTATTTTGTTTTAAGTGGAATGAACCATGTTACATTTAGAATATTGTAAGTGATTCCATTGCAAATGTGCTTACAGTGTTTAAGAGTTAACATCAGTTTCACTAAGCCTGATGTTTCTTTTGTTTATGGACAGAAAGAATTGAATAACCCACCTCTATCTAAAAATACATGTTATAATTGAGCACTGATCCCCCATCTACTATTTCCTCAGCTTTCCTCAAGATGGCCATCTCCTCAATTCCTTATCCCTACTGACGGGTCTTCTTATCTTCTCCACTTAATCTGGGATTTAATCAGAGAGACTATGTAACTGCAGCGAGGGCTGCCGTCTCCCAGGGCCCGGCTGGAATTTGAAGCTGTGGGTGTGGAAAGTGTTTCTGATGGGTTTGTGCGCTCTTCTATTGGAACCACATGTTAGCGGCTCGCACAAAACTCCAGGACTAAAGGGACTGGCAGCTAATCTGCCCCAGCATGGCTGTCACAGTGAAGCAACCAAAGGGAAGGGAGAACCAAATATTCCCCCGTAAGCCATTTACACTCCTGGGGAGTAAGTGCAGCTTGGGAGGGTTTTGCCCACTGGTGGAACTCCCTTTTTGCCCAATTCAAGTTGCATTATCAGTCTCACACAGATTGTAATGTTTGCACATCTGACATGAATATGTGGGCACATAGTAATGTAGACCAGATGGGATGGTGCCATGCAATTCAGTGTTTCCTTGACAATAGAGTAAATTGCTTTGGGAGCAGCACAACAAGAACATTTCTTGAAAAAGTACAACTTATTCATGTCATCTTCCTTTTTAAACAACAACACATAAGCACATATAGGCATCAATTTATAAATAAAAGGAGTGAACTGATATAATTGCAACTCAATCAGAACTGAGTGATGGATTAGAGACTGAATGGATGCAGTGAAAAATAATATCGCCAAACAAAGTACGGCCTGGGCCCTGGTAACCCCAGGTTCTTCTATCAGACTGTAGCTCATCATTCATTTAGTCAGGGTTTACCACTGCTGCCAGATGTGTATGGGGAATGCCCGACTCAATGTTAAGCCAGACTGTTGTGGGAGGCCCTCTACTTTATCATCAATAGTGAAGTGTGGTCGCTCAGTTAGTTTTTCATTAATGGACCTGCCACTTGCTCCTGATGCATGAGGTGCCACCCGAAGGCGTCTTGAAGTGAAGCCAGCTCAGCTGCACATGTACGGTCCCTCTGTGCGCTCCCCCAGCACCAAGAGGCTCGCTGCCCTCACTGCACAGGACTTTATGTTTATGGCAACCACAGCCTGTAAAACATTTTTACCTCACAACTGTATTCCCAGTCACACTCAGATATATGACACAGACTTTTGGTTAGCTCTGTTGGTCATCATCATCTAAAAAAGTAATGTAAAGACTAAAATAATTCAGCTGGCTCAGATTGTTTTGTTGCATATATTGAAGTAGTGGAAGTAACTTATTACATTTACTCTTGTTACTGTAATTGAGTTGCTTTTTTTTTTATTTTTACTTTTTGGAGTATTTTTTAAAGTCGGTTTTATTTTTACGTAAGTACGTTATTACTGAAGTATTGTACTTCACCACATTTTAAATCACATCCATTACAGAGTACACATTTTGTGGTTCTCCATGGACACAAATTGGCCAATTGTGGAGCCATTTGCAGTGAACAGGCAGTCAGCTGAGAAGAGAACAGTAATCTGGCTTTACTTTGTTTGTGCAGTTTTTTTGTAATTTCCAACTCCTCCAATTACAAGAATCTAGTTTGAACTCTCATCCTTTTAGAATTCCATGGAAAAGATCACATCTAACAATGTTTTCTTCTCTAAAAAAAAGTAACTCAGTAACTTTTACTCATACATTTTAAATTAGCTACTTTTTAGATTTACTTGAGTAGATTTTACATCAGTACTTCTACTTTAGTAAAATATCAGCAAAGTAACAGTACTTGTACTTGAGTAGGACATTCTAATCTCTCCACCACTGAACTTCATTTCCAAAAATATTTTCTTACTGAATAAGAGAGATGATATAGATGGACGTCTTTATTATTGGTCACACTATAAAGCACAACAGACATAAAACAATGATTAATATGATAATTACATTTTTTACATGCTTAAATAACACCGTTTTTCACTTCTTTGGTCTCAGCAATGTAATATTAAACTAAAACTGGAAACAAGAAGATTCCTATTAATATGTTGGGTTTTCGTGCAAGAGGCTCAAGTCGCCCTTCATGTTCATGAAGTCTCTAATCCAAGAGCTTTTGGGACATGATGGTTAAAAGTCTGCAAGTTGGCTTACATAAATGTTATAATGGAGAGGAAACATTTGACTCATGTGCTGAGGTGGGTGTGTACATTTGGGTTCGTGTGTGAATGTGTGTATGGGTCAGGAATGTAATATGCTTTGGCTCAGTCAGTGCATAAAAGGGAGCTGGCACTGTGGTGGTCATGTAGGCCAGGAGAGGAGGCTGCCCGGCTCCTTAGCTTTCATCCGCAGCGCCACCAGGCCCGTCGGCTTGTATTCGGTCTCGGGCCCCTCGAGGGACGGCGGCCCGAGGCTTCCCGGGAAGCCGTGGAGCGAGTAGAGGCCGTTGATGCCCGGATGGTGCGGCGGGTGGTGGTGGTGCGGGTGGCTGGGAGACGCGGGCATGCCCATGAAGCCGGGCAGGTTGCTGTGGGGGTGGGAGTAGGGACTCATGCAGGACGAGGGGATGGAGTCGGCACCCAGGACGCAACCCCCGCCTGAAGCACCGCCTCCTCCTGAAGCCGCCCCCGGCCACAGGTTGCCCTGCATCTAGACAGGGAGGGAATTAGGGTGAGAAACTTGTGAGGAAAAGGCCTTTGGATTTCCATGGAAGGGATATGCAACTGTTTCCTACTTTGTTATGAACACATACTCTGACAAATAGTTATAACACTGGACAACTATTGTATTTCTGTGTTTCTGTCTATGCACACAACTTCCTGATTGAGCTTGCTCTGTGTCAACTGTGGCATTTCAGTGATAAAGCAATTCCTCACAGTGGGGGCAATAAAGTACTACTACTACTACTACAACATGAATGATGTTATTTCTGATCAGACTGCGGTGGCCTACCTGGTATGTATCATGGCGAGGGAGAAGAGAGATATCATATGTAGCAGCAAAGTGGTTGCGCACCTCCTGGATCTTCCCATAGCGTTCCCGTTTCCTCCACTTGGCTCTGCGATTCTGGAACCAAACCTAACGAATAAAAACAGAGACATTGAAAGGCAGAAAATATGCATAGGTCTACAAATTTAATGGCCTATTTTGGAAGACTTTTGGAAGACTATACATGTTGCCTTATTGAGGTTATCATAAATTCTCTTTTGATAATAGTTGTGAAATGAAAGGGTGTAAAAGTAAGATTACGTGAAGTGCAGTGTACAGCAGTTGTCCCGACACACACCTGAACCCGCGCCTCAGTCAGCTCGGTCCTGAGGGCCAGCTGCTCCCGGGCGTACACATCAGGATAGTGTGTCTTCTGAAACACTTTCTCCAGCTCCTCCAGCTGAAAGGTGCTGAAGGTGGTGCGATTGCGCCGCTTCTTGTTCTTGCCCGACAGGTCGATGGAGTCGGCGATAGAATCCCCCTGTATGCCGCCGGTTGGCTCTTTCAGCTTGGCACAACAGTCTGAGCCAATCACAGGATAGCCCATGGTTTTTGGAGCCGCTTTCTCTCTGACTGAGGCATGCAGGGCACACAGAAAGCAGAGGCAGACATTTATAAAGATATACAAAGATTAGTATAAATGTATAAATCTGTATCTGTAAATCTCAGCATTTTTCATTGTTCATTCATTGATTAGCTAGAGTCAAACCCCAGGATATATTGAGTGGGAGGCAGGAAAACAGCCTGGACAGATCCCCAGTCCATCATACGGCTAACACACATAGACAAATGCATTCATACGTATAAGTAATTTAGGTCTCCAACATGTCTTTTGAATCTGGGAGGAAACCGGAGCACCCAGAGGAGACACACACACGAACACGGGGGAGAACATAAAATCTCTATGCAGAGAAGGCCAGGGCCGGGAATCAAACCCAGATCCTTCTTGCTGTGAGGCACCAGTGCTAACCACTGATCCACTGTGCCGCCCCCCTTTTCACTGTCAATATTGCTGTTTGTATCAAAGTCTGTATCAAAAATAAAGTCTACTACTGTCACACAGCAGTCAGATTTTAAGACCAATGCATCAATGCTATACATTGCAAAAAAAAAGCAGTCTATAACTGTATTGTGAATAATACACAGGGTATCACATCAAAGGTTCAGCTTGACTGAGAAGGTATCATTAAATGGTCTGGCAGGGGAAGTTTTGTTAGAAACTAGCAATCTTTCCCATGTTGTTTCTGTGCTTCCCCATTTGATCCCAAAACAAGAGACGCCAAGAGATGAGGCTGAACTGTGAGAAGCCTGAGAGAAGCAATATACAAGTCTGAACTCCACCGGTCTCCTTTGCCTTTAGCTGAGCTGCGTTTTAATTAGATTTGCCCAGGCACACCATACACTGAGTGGGCCTGGTTGGTGTTTGCCTTCATAGCTCTCCTAAATTGGCTTGAATTAAAGCCACAAACCAATAAGTAGACTAAGGAGTTTTAGGTTCACAGAGATTAAATGTTCACCTTTGAGACAGATACATCCATTTCTATTATGTGTATGTTATTGTAATTTTTAAAAGTTATTCAGTGAAAATGCTTGGACCATATCAAAATATCCACATGAAAAAGGATATAGCACTGAAAGATAATACATCTATATCTGACAATGCATCTGATTGGTTTAATTAATTAGTCACAATTTTGGCCTTTAATTCTTGTAGTATGCACGGCAGCAAGAGGAAATCTAACGCCATTATTTTCCTTCATTCTGACAGACCAAGAAAAGCGCTGCTCCCCTCCTGCAGTGTTTGGATGTTGTTGTCCATGTTCATTATGTCGAAGCCTGGCCTCCAAAATAAAATCTCCCTCCATCTATCTGCAGGCGCTCGCAGGGGAGAGTTGAGACACTACTTTGCTATTCTCTTAATTCAATATTGGGCCCAACCGAGAGCACTTTTCATTGCAACATTAATTTCCTCGTGTCCATTAGATCCACCTCACACCACAGTTCATGCTGAAATTATTCTCCGTCAAGATTGCAAACTATGGGGCCACAGGACATCGTATAGCTTTTACCCTGTCAAGAACCCACATCCGCTCTCCCCCCGCTGCAATGTAACTGGAGATCTATGTGAAATGCAGGGCAAGACATATAGAGGATAAATTCAAAATGTACAAAACTAGCCAGGAATATCATTAAAGTATGGAGCAATTTTAATATACACCGTGACATTGTCATGGTAGAAATTGGAGCTGCTCTTTTCCTGACCTCTTGTTCTGTATATGAAGTTCTACACTATAAAAAAGGGATTTTCAGAGTTAGTTTGTGGGCAAAATGGAGCTTTAGACAATGAAGAACAAGTGTTTCTTCTTGGCTCTCTGAAGGATGTTATTGGTTCAACATTTATCTGCTAAAGTTCTTCAGTGGCAGTGCATAGTTCTGCATTTATCTGCTATAGTTGTTATCTCCAAACTAATAGGCTAATGCTAATAATGGTGACACAGTTTAAGCCACTAATTTTGGTAACCAGAAGTTTGAACTCGTGAATGATTTTTATATTTTGGAGAAATAAGAATAATATTTTTGTTCGTAGCATGTTTCTATTTCTATGTAGCATTTATTTAGCACTTTAATAAAGACATTCAAGTGTCAAAAGTCCCCTATATAATTACAAGAAAAAGAGACAACTATTTTGACCTATTAAGCTCTTTTATTCTTAGAAATAGTGCGACACTGACATAGTTTTAGGCATTTCTTATTGGAAAAATTTACAATATAAAAAAATAAGTAATTCATTGTGAAATAGTATAAAATTGTAGATATTATATTGTAATTTGTAAAAACTATATGAAAGTCGACTGCAAAATGCAAATAAAATGTAATGAAAATGTGAAGAAGGTTGAAGGGTTTCTCACGGCTGTCCTGCCATCTCTTAACCTTCCTCTCACTATAGACAAAACAGGAAGACATGTTGTCTGCCTTTGAAGGTGTCCGAGTCCAAGCGCTAAAACGGTTCACTATTGAAGGGCCAGTGTGGACACACACACACACACACACACACACACACACACACACACACACACACACACACTCATACGTATATATATATGTAGGTATGACTATGTGTGTGTGTATACATATATACACACACATATATACATATATATATATATATATATATGTGTGTGTGTGTGTGTGTGTGTATATGTATACACACACATATATATGTATATATATATGTATGCATGTATACACACATAAACACAAAGCCCTATACAACAGTATATATTTCAGCCAATAGTTAATTCAGTAAAACTAAATAGACACTGAACAATTGTGTGTGCACGAGCATGCATGTGTCTGTCTGTGTCTGTGTGTGTGTGTGTGTGTGTGTGTGTGTGTGTGTGAGAAAGAGAAAGAGAGAGAGACAGAGAGGATGGGTGAGCCATCACATGCCTTTTTTCTTATTTAAACAGAGTTTCAAAGAAAAGTCAAGAAAAGCCCATTTTCAAATAAGATAGCTCATATCGTTATCATAACTAATTGTATAAAAAAAATGGCTATTGGCTGACTTTGGCAGGAACATGAATCAAGCTGCTGTATATTATTCTGGACACAGATATCACAAAGACCGTATCAGCACTCATATCTCTTCCTCTGTTGCTCTGCAGGACGATCAACACCAATAAATAAAATTAAAGACCACATCATTGCTTCAGGCTTCGGTTCAACATACACAGTTGTTAGTTTTCTTCACAAGATGAGAATTTGTTGGTTATTATGTCTGACAGCCTTGGAGTATAAGCCAGCTATCATAGAATTCATAAATATGTCATATCTGTCTTATTGTATATGAAAAAAATATATATTTTGCAAATGAAGAAAATAAGAAACAATGAGTAGAGTTGGCCTAAAGGTTGAAATATGTCTTCATGTCATGTCAAGCTGCTCTGTAGAGTGTCGGCCAATGGCGGATTTGGCCTAAAAGGCTTATAGCTAACTAATGACACACCCAACTTGCTGCCAGGCTGACCTTTAACCTCTCTCACTCTACATCAAGCCTAATTGACATGAACAGTGTCAAGTGCAGAGAAAACTTGCTGACATTTTTATCACAACTTAGTCAGTAAAACTGCATTGCTATGTGTTTCCGTAGGTTTAATTATTAGTTGAAAAGAGTTTACAAAACATGTAAAATGCCTGGCTGATATCATGTTAGGCCTTCTGGAAAATATTTGGAAAATTGATCCGCCAAATTGGTGTCGCTTATACAAACTTTCTCACAAAATATTAAAATTCTGGCCCTTTGAATTTTTCTCACACAAAATCCATATTTTATTTCTGTAAGGACTAAATTAGGAAAGTTCTTTCTGAGTCCAGGATTGACTTCATAAAAAAAATATATTTTTTGTTAATTTTATTTTTATCTTTGAAAAATAAGTTAAGGCTCATAAATAACAGTAACACTAAAATCAGCATATTTGCCAGGAAAATATGCAGATTTTAGAGCAGGCGTTATTGTCAATAAAAACACAAAACTAGCTCAGAGGAATAAATTAACAAGCAAACAAAAATAATAATAATTATTATTATTACCAATATTATTGTTGTTATTGTTATTATTATTATTACTATTATATTGATATTGCTGTTGCTCTTGCTGCTAAGGTCATTCTGTTTCTATTTATTTGTTAGCTGTGTTTTTCCTGTATATATTTTCCTTGGCTTACCTTCCGAGTTGCTCTCATAAAACGCCGGCTTCCCGGTTATTGCTCTCCCCTTTTGATCCTGGTTTATATTGTCCAAGTACTTGTTGTGTTTGGCCGGTGAGGCGGGGGGGTTCGCCGCGGCAGCGCCGTGCGTAAAGTCCGCCGGAGCATCTCCAAACCTTCCCATGGTGGAAGTGTAGAAATCCCCGCGCAGGCTGAGGCGGTGCGGGAGAGGAAGGTGCGAGCACTTCTGCAGTTCGTCGCAAGGCAGAAAGGAGCTAGAGCCATGTTCGAGTCCCGGAGAGTCTTCTGGCGTGGTCCTGCTTGTCTGCGAAGAGAAAGACAAACAACTTTCCGTCTCCATCTTAAGGGTCCAGCACGCAGTAATGACTGGGCGCTATAGTGTGGGCGCCTGAGTGAGAGCGAGAGACTTTTTTTTCCTTATGTTCATGTCAAGTGGGTGGGATTTAGCAGATCAGAAACAAAGACCCGTGAAACCGGGAGTGGAGTGAGTGTGTGTGTGTGTGTGTGTGTGTGTGTGTGTGTGTGTGGAGAGTGGAGAGTGGAGAGTGGAGGATGGATGGGAAGTGTGTGTGTGTGTGTGTGTGTGTGTGTGTGTGTGTGTGTGTTGGAGGTAGGGAGGGGGGGGTGACAGCAGTCCAGCAGTCTGATATAATCCGCCAAAAATTCAATCACGTGTGGTTTCTGTCCCTCCAATTAACCATTTAATTCCTTTTTCATATATTGTTACAGTCACCAAAAACAAACAGGACAGGGAGAACCCGACAGCAGCAGGACATTTTAGGCACGGAAAACTGAGCGAATGAAAACACGCCAAACTTTCACTGATGGACACGATGAGCCTTTCTGTTATGATTTTTTAAATCTGGATACATTCAGGCATAATGGTTTTAAATATTTTTTTCCATTTTTGGTTATACTTTGTAAAATTAGAAAGGATTTTCAGACTTTTTCTTGTATTTTCTTAAAATTTCTGGATGGACAATTGAGAGTGTTTAACATAATAAAAAGCCCATGTATTTCTTTTTTCCTATAATTTAGATGAATTACTAGCCTATATTGTTGATAAAACCATGGTCTAAAAAGTGTTTCCATTTCATTTTGAAAACACATAAAGGGAGGTAGGCACTGATAAACAATGCCCCATAAAAACCCAAATGGAAACTGGATAGACAAACAAAAACAAAAA
Organism: Centroberyx affinis; assembly: GCF_046629955.1. Taxonomy (NCBI): domain Eukaryota; kingdom Metazoa; phylum Chordata; class Actinopteri; order Beryciformes; family Berycidae; genus Centroberyx; species Centroberyx affinis. The sequence continues at coordinate 391,894 of NW_027279199.1, forward strand.
AAAGCCAATAACATCTTTGAGTATTTTAACCAAATGACTAATCTGATTTTAGCACATCATCATACATTAAACAAACGTGGAGAGAGAAAATGACATTTAGCAAACAAATAAAAGTTGTAAGTTCAAAAAACGGCTGCGGTCGAGCTCAAACAGCCGAAGCTCGTTCATAAATGAGACTCAAATCCCGACGCAAACAGGATGTAAAGCTACAACGATATATGGGCTTAACTGAATAATAATCACGCCAAACATTCAAAGAAACCCCCCGTATAAGGATAATGCCATAATTAACTATTAATAAATTCATTTAGTTGTTGTCCACTGTGATTGACGTTTGTATTATTTTATTGATCATAATTCTAGGCCTTAATTTTCGCTTAAAATAGTTTGACATCACTCATGCAAAATTAAATGGCATAATTATAGTAGCTATAGTTTTTTGTTTATTATAGATTAGTTATTATCTATAATAGCCTATAATTGTTTACTTTTAAAATAAAAAAATATTAATCTAAACAAACTGATTATTCGATCGTGTAAACTTCAGAATAATGCAAAATCAAACTTGAAAGAATAAAGAAAGCTAGATATATGATTCATATTGCAAACCAATTAAATACAAAATGTTCGTTTCGTTAGCACATTACCGTCTGTCGCACAAAGGCTGATAGTTGTTCATATTTATTTATTTATGTCATTTCGTCTATGTCTTTGTCGTTTAACTGTGAACTGAGGCGCTGAAGCCCTGAACACTGAATAATATATCTTTCGGAAATTATGGAAACATAGCAAAACAATCCTTAGTCAAGATGGTCATAACATTTCCCTGCTTATTCCACTAAAATATAGTTTCAATAAATAACTTTCTTTTAAATCTTTGTATACATTTTCCTTTAATTTAACTGACATTTGTTTTCATTCTAGTCGTTAAATATAAAAAAAACTACAATATTTAAAGTAAAAACAGTGAAATCATGTGTTCTCTATGGCACAGAGCACAGAATGTGTTATTCATTTTTTAAACAAAATAATAGGTCTATTGCTGGCATTGACATGTAGCTGAAAACTGAGTGAATATTCTCATCCTATAATGCAGAGTGGGACTCAGCAGTATATGATTAAAGGCTGCCTCTGAAGGCTGTTGATATTGACATGTTATCTGTGATCTGGTCAAACCACGTCTAAACACAGTGCACTTACCAAGTTCAGAGACGGTAACACTGGTTTTGAGGACATCTCACAATCTGTCTGGATACCTGAGGCCGCCTGCTGCCCAGCTGATGGACAAGTGTGTAAACATGAGGTCCATTTGGGCGGAGAGGGGCAATAAGGCCCATTTGATTCCATTTCGGGTTCTGAAATCTCAAAGTGTCGACAGTGCACATATCACTGTAACAGATCCAAGTAGCAAAAGAGGCTGTGCAACTAGAAATGTGGAGTTGTTAACGTTGCATTTGAATGATGGCTCCTGTGAGCTCAAATACTGACTTGCATTGATTTTTACAAATTATGCCTGATATCAGGACGTACAGGTTCAATAAACAATAGAAAAAAGTTGCTATCAAACTGTGTGTGTTCAAACAATTGACACTAATAACTCAACAGAAAAACATGTTCTAATGCAGTTTATGGTTATACTACAGTGTGCTCAAACTACTCACAAACTAAGTTCAGGTTTTTACCAAATGACTCAAAAAAGGTAACTGTGAACAAAATGAAAATTCAAGTCTTCATCAGCATGTTGGACACAAATTCCAAAGACATGGCTGCTTACATGGAAAGGAAAAGCTTCTTTAAGTTTACAATGATTTGTGTCCTTTGACATAAGGCATAATGACATTTATGTGTAACATGACTTAGATTAGCATGTTTGGGTCAGGGGAGTGTAGGGGCTAAAAGTGACTGTGCTGTCATGTTAATTACAACCACAGTGCCACCTTTTACCCTCCCTCACTCTGAGCGTACTCCTCCCCGAGAACTTAAGCCTCGGTAGTCGCCAGCATTTATCAAACTCTCTGGCCGGCCACCATTAAAAACCTCATAATTCTGTTAGAGGAGCGTAAGTTTTAAGATGTACGCAGTGGGGACAGGGTTATGTTTCCCAAATCTCGTGACAAGTATGTCCTCTGTAGCCCGAGGCGGCGGAGCGCTCTTGAATTCGAGAGCCCAGCTGAGTAAATGCATTCCAGAATTGTGGGTAAGAGGAAGAACGTCTGCGCTATGATCTCCGAGCCGCCCCAGGTACCAGTGTTTATATGAATCCTGCGTCAAGAGAGCATAAGATGTAGAGGATTATGGGTATGTTATTTGCGGAGGAACCGGAGTCTCCTACGAGTCTGTGTAGACGTCTGTGTGCTGTGTTTACCATGGCTTGCTTAATTATGGTGGAGGGGAGAAGGGGGGGGACAAGTCCATTCATGCACAAGCTCAAACACTGAAAACCCCAACTTTCAGGGCAAAATATGACATTGAAATCTCAGCCACATCAAACCAAACACACCACCTGTCCCTTAAGAATACACACGCTATGTGAAAGAAACTATCACTGACAGATTTTGACTGAATCCTACCTCAGCCAGAGATGTGTCCATTTTGTCTTCACACACTCGCCAGTGGAGAAAAGCGGGGGAATGGCAGAACAGCACCAGCTCACCGTCTTTACCGTGACCATGCAGCTCCGCTCGCCGCTCCTCTGCGAGCACCCCGGGGTCCTAAACCCTCGTCCTCTGAACCTGTCCCTGGCATGACCCCGCACAGGAAATCAGTTCAGCCTGCCGGGACTCTCCCGGCTCTGGGCACAGACGGCCTGGATAAAGGCGACCCCTCTGAGCCCCTGAACGCTCTCACCGTGCACCCCGGGGCCCCGAAGGCTGCCGGCTCCTTCCACCGACACCGTCACCACCCTCCCTCCGCTACATCCTCCTGGCCTGGTCAACGGCCTGCAGGGCTTTGTCACACCCTGCTACACCTTACATCCTCACACACACACACACACACACACACATACACACAAACACACACACATTTGTAATTAAATTATTCAAGTAATGAGACACTGACTTGCTTTATTAAGTAACGTCAGACTGTGAATAAGATCATCAAAACTTTGCAAAAGAGCGGCAGCAGAATATATTGACGATGCTATAATGGCAAGCCTGTTATGTGTATGGAGAGAAAACAAAGAGCTGACCTCCTCCACCGACAACCTGTGTGATCCTCCAACAGCATGTAGATGGAGAAGTCATTAGAATAGACCTGTGAGATGAACACCAACATAGACAGCCAGCCAGTATGAAGCACAACTCTGTCTGGACTGAACATATACACATTGTCGGCACATGCGGCTGTCTTTGTCTGGCCATCGCCGCCCGAGGCCTTTCCTCTCACGTACAGGGTGGCGATTCAACCTGAGGTTTGCATTAGAATAGGAGAAGGGATAGCTAATTTAATTACCCGCCATGAATGCACAGAGATGATCCCATATGCAGAGGCCGGGTTCCTCTCAGAGGCCTCCCTCACATCCTCCGGTCTGTGTCCAGAAGCTGCACAGCCAGCTGAGGCCGTGATTGACAGCTGCCGACCCCGGGGTCAGCCGGCTGGAGAGGTGCATTCTGGGAAGCGTGAGCTGGTCTGCGAGCGCTGCGGGGTGGAGGTTCGGAGGGGGAATGGGAAGTGGGGTCGCTGTCCTCTGTCTGACCTCGTACGAAGCGTCATCTAACACACTGGAGTCCAGTGAATGTTAGCAGCAAATCACAATCCACAGCCGCGACATGCAAGAGATGAGTGTGTGTGTTTCTGTCAGTAGCGAACAAACTGACACTGCCCTATCCTGACAAAAGATACTCAAAATAGAGCCGCCAACAGGCTTGTTCTTTGGTGGTATTGTTTTGCTTAGACTTTTTATTGTCTGAAAATGTTCTTTTCCACACAGGAGCATAAAAGTTTGAAAAGGAAACATTTTCCATTCTTTTTCTTTATGAGTTTCACAGTTGGAAAGATTATGACATAGCAAGCAAGTCATTTAACCCTCTGTTAATCTTCTGCTTTATTTTAGTCATTCAAAATAACATTGATGTGTGACAGCGCAGTCTCACAGATTATTAATGTCATTAAAGTCTTGCAGCCTTAGCTCATCACAACATGGAATTTGTTTCCTATCATGGTTGATTTATCACAAAAGATTTGCTGCTACAACACATGCTGCGTGGCTCTCCTAGTTCTGGCAATCAAAAGCACTTAGGTTAAATCCAAGACAGAACAACCATAAAACTGGAACTGTATAATATAGAGGGGATTAGGTCTAGGCTCAAAATAGTTAAATTGCAAAGGCCAACATACACTCAAAACCTGTTTTTATTTTCCAATTTTACTTCTTGAGCATGAAGCACTGTAGATACAACCCACAAACGTGAGACCTTTGTTGCAGGCCTAGAAAGAGTTCTATCAAAAATGTTCTACATTGCACTTCTGGTGTTGCCATAGTGACAAGCTGAAGAACCCACACAGGTGCCAGTTTTGTGATATTTTAGCAGTTTTATGACCACTAAACCTCTTTATATTGGTTCCTGGAAGCTGGATATGAGCTTAGTGAATTCACAGTGTGTGTAACGACGGTTAGGGAGAGGCTTTTCTCTCTCTCCAGACCACGGAACAGTAGCCCAGTGAGAGAAACGCTGTGTGTGTGTGTGTGTGTGTGTGCAGGAACACCGGGTTATGAAAGCTCTGTCTATCGTGATGAATGTCTCTCTGCTCTGACTGGCTCCTAATGAAGGACAGGCCGCTACAACCTCGCTCCTTACTCACAATCTCCAGGAATCCGTAAACATGCACCTTAGCAAAAACCATCTGGATATGCAGCTAGGCCCCGATGCAGTGGACGCACGCCAGCGCTAAAAATAAATAATCCCTAAATGTGTTTAGAGTGGACGGGGAACCGTTGGCGAAGCGTCCTGGACCCGGTGACTACGGTTGGGTGGTGACGCGTAGTAACGCGTTACAATAGTATTACTTTTCCCAGTAAATAGTATAGTTAAAATACAGCTGCCACTAAAAAAAGTAGTTCCTTTCATTGTCAGCCTCTTTAAATATAAGGTTTTAGTTGAATTATCGAAAAATATCCCACCCCATCCTCAATTCATTGTCATCACATTTAAGCTAGTAGCCTACGTCATCCTCTCAGTTGACGTGATAGTCCAAGCTAATTTAGACGAAAAATGAGACGAAGAAGTTTACTTTTTGGGGTGGGATTTGCCTGTTACCACTACTTTGATTGTATCGAGCAAAGAGACGAGAAAAACATTGGACAGCAACGCTAATTTGGTTCCCCTGACCATTTACAACCGAGGTTATTAAGTTAGCCTCATTTCTGAAGGTAAGAGAGGATGCAACCGCAAATTTAGTGGTGGTATAACGGAAAAGTTACAATGTAACGAGTAACGAATTACATTCATTCAATACATTCATCAGTTACATTGGGAGTGATAAGTAAAGTAACAACACAGGCTATAACTTTTGAAATAGGCATTGAGTAATGAGTAATAGATTGTTTGTTTTTTGTTTGGTTGTTTTTTTTTAGTAACGAGCCCAAAACAGCCTGTGACCCCGGGGCCCTGATCGAATTAGAGGTGGTCGAGCAGTGACCATGCAGCACGGATGCAAACCATGGGATTTTCATTATCCGGAGCCAGAGGACAGGAACCTCCTCTCAGGTCCTCCCATCCTGCAGACACTTGGCTCGGTGTCCCGTTTAACCCCTTCCCGGACCCCAGGTTCCGGCTTAAGACATCACACATGGGATCAAGATAGCACCTGCAAGGTTTGTTGTTCATGCTCCAGCATTCATCGAAGCACGCCGGTTTAAATTACCGGAGATGCCCCAGTAAAAAGTTAACGTGAAGTAAGCCTTTTAAGACTTGATACACAGATGTCATAGGCCACTAAACATTTGACCTTAAAACATAGGCTACAAACCACAAACACCCGTTAAAATTACTGTGATACTGCTGATGGCTTCATTGAACTTAAATTTGGCTGTCCCGCCAAGTTTTTCACAGCGTAATCAATGTAGATTTTTTTGTGAGATAATTAGTCTATTTTGAAATATGAGATATTGACCTATTTCATCCTTTAGGCTGAACTTAAACAGTGTGGTTAATTAGGCTATTTGCCACTCACAAAAGTTATTTGTAGCGCATAGGCTTATCAGTGTGACAGTTAATATTAGAAAATGCAAGGCTATTTATAAAAAAAAAAAAAAGGTTTCTAATGGAACGCATTACAGAGGGGCTAATTAATGCAAACATGCTCTAATGTCTCCTAAAACTCAGCAAACAGTTAAATTCTCCATTTATAGCAATTTGGCCAATTATGCTTCTCAAAATAGACTATTTTGCCATGGTCTCTATGCAAGTAGGCTAGCCTAGAAAGAAGTAGACCTACTAAAAAAATCATACAGGCCTATCCATAGAGAGCCTTTTGGTATAATCTCCCCACTATTTGCCTTCCAGATACTATTTGCAACACAATGGTGTATTTTTTTCCAGAGATAAAATAAGGCATTTTTCACTCGTGATTTAGGGTGTCTCTTCTGATTTTTGACTGAAGGATGAACGAGCGGGTAAGGGGCTTCCCCACATCTTCTGCCAGTTGTATGCCGCCAAATGAATTCAATATCTTATCACCATTAATTAAAACGAAAAAAATAAAAAGAATAAACTAACTATGAGCACTATTGGAAATATTTCCTTCATTCTGGTAGCCTATAGCATTCTTTGACAACAGTTTTGACATTTAAAATTTTGTATCTGATAATTTCACAGCAGAAAAAAAGATAAGAACATGCACCTAATAGCTGAACACAGTGAGGCTATATTGCGAATGGTGATATAAGCCTTGAAATGCTAAGACATTGCTTGGAGCGAGAGAAATTACATAGACAAACAGTAAATAGTGAAATGACAAATGAGTTAAATCGGCCTGATTATCTGTGTTCACAAAAGCTGTAGGCTTCCTTATCCAGTCAGACTGCAGGTCAGAAGAACTAATCTAGCCTACATCAGTTTATTCACTTTAGTCCAATTGCCCCCGTTATGTTTTAGGCTACTGTTGGTTCCTTGTAGGCTACATACAGCATCGCATAAAATAGCTTCTTTCTGTTTACAAGCAGGAATGTAGTATAAACTCACCTAAACACAGTTTGCCCACGTTTTTCTTTGCGGAATTTTACCACATAAATCTTTGACCTAAATTCACAGTAAGTGGCATAAAACCGATCCAAATTATATGAAAACAAGATCTTTTAAGGAAAAAAACATAAATGTGTGCTTTGCTGAAAATATAATTGATTTTTGTTGACAGTGGTGAGTTTTTCCTCAGGATGATCCCTTAACTGGAGGTCATAGTTTGCCCTCCTTTTTTTTTTTTTTTACCACCGGTTATAATTTTGATAAACCATAAAGATTCGTGTGTGTCAGTGTGTATTAGACTCGGGCATCATGACACCGGCATCAGGATGCAGGACAGAAACACACACTCAGCTTTATGGTCGTGCAGCAGAGAGGAGGACCTGCGGCTTTGGCAGCGGCCTCCGTCTGCAGCGCATCAAACGAGAAAACTCCTGACGCACAGGAGATCTCCGGTAGCCGACCAAGTTTCTCACATTTTTTGGAGAAACCTGTCAGCTATATTCTGGATAAATACTTATGAGCAAAACAGTTTTTTTTTTTCCTGTCCGCAGCGCCTCACAATAAATCAGTCGTTTTTTTGCGAGTTCAGTTGAGGGAAAGGATGGCAATGAGCACAGAGAAACCGAAAAAATAATAATAAAAATAAAAATAAAAACAGTAAAATAAAAAACGACGCAGGGACTTCATAATTTTAAATGCTCATATTTGTCTGACAGTGTTGCTATCAGTGTGGGATTTGTAGGAGGTTGATGCCTAATAGATTTTACAAATTCCCATTTAACTGCGTCGAGGTAGGAAACCTCATTCTAACGTGGATTCAAACAGCCTGCTCTTATTTAATTTAACGGATTTTCCAATTAGAATTATAATAAACGTGATAAAAATTTAAATAAGTGGCTTATTAAGTCTTGACCTTTTGGAGTCTGGTTCTTGTACAGTTAGGCAGTGAAGGGTGAATGTGTGTGTGTGTGTGTGTGTGTGTGTGTGTGGTGGGGGTCATCATATTTCCCTCTCTGCAGAAGTGAACCCAAGTACAGGAAAACAGTTCAGTATGACTGAGGCCCAGAGGGAGGACTCATAATGCTTCCATTTTTTATTACTCTCTAATGAGAGTCTGGCAGTGATACCACCCTCTGACTGGATATCCAATAATTAGGTCTACAGCATCATCATAGACCTCACAATGTCTTGAAAAGAGGGATTGGGTGTATTAATTTGCCCAGTTGAATTCCGCCTAATAATTGAACTTTGTGACTAATTGTTTGGTGCATAACTTGAACTGAGACAAAGTCAGAGAGTTCAACAGAAACAAATTGCCATATTGCTTGATACAAAAAGGAGTTGCTCCTATCACAACAAAACCAACTCCTCATACTATCTTTTAATTTTTAGGGGACTCAAGTACCGTAGAGCACCAAGTCTACAGTCTATTAAGCCACAAAAGAGAAATTTTGGATCAGTCTTTGAACCCCCAAATGTCCCCCATCATTCTCAGCGTAGGAAAGAAAGATGCACAAGCAGAAAATATTGGTGAAAGTGTGATTCTAGTGTTAGAGGAGTGGTCGGTGTATCTGCTGAATGCCAAACCCCCTGGTGCAGCGCTGCCCTTTGTTCCTGTCCAATCAGATACAGCTGTATAAGCCAAGCTCGGCAGGGATAGCTGGGGTCATCCTTCCCAGCGGATGCTCGGGCCCATCCTGCTACTGGTGCCCCGAGGGCCCGGGCACAGAGCGTGACCCTCCCCCCCAAACAGCCACCCAGACGCCATAATGCCCCGCTTCACCCACCATAGCCGTCTGTTTGCTAGCATGGCGGCCAGCGTTTTGTCTTGTCTCTGTATTGGACTTAGGATCTGCGGACTCTGTCGACACTTTCAAAAAGCAGCTGAAGACTCATCTGTTCAGACTGGCCTCTGTTCAGCCTCTGTGTCTGTAATTCTGTGTGTTTTTTGTCTTATTGCTTTTATGTCTTACTGTTTTGTACTATTTTCTGGTCTTATTTTAACTATACTTTTGTGGCTTTGCTCTGTGAAAGGTGCTATATAAATTAACTTTACTTTTCTTACATTTCTTTCTATGATAGAGGGAATAGCTGCACTGCAAACACTCGCATACAGACGTTGATATAAACATGAACCACATACACACACACACACACACACAGATACAGATCCACACAGATTATTGTACTGTGCTGTTGCCGTCGCTGAACTGAAGATAATAAAACACACATTAAGAGTGCGTCTTTTTCCATCAAAGGACTGTATACTAGCAGCCTGTGATCCGGGTGAAGGGCCTCAGGCAGCTGAAGCCGGCCTTGTCATTTGGTTATCAGAAGATCTCAGGCAGAAGATGGGGGGAAACAGTCTGCTATCAGTTTTTTAGAGGAACTCTGGACTCTGACACATCTGAGTGGGACTGTCACAACTCAGCTGGGGAAGAACAGACTAGCATATCGAATCGGAAAGAGTGGAGTTCTACAAAGAAAGGACATGTGAGATTTCTGCCTGTTTAGAGAGAGAAAAAGTAAATGACCTTGGGGGTTGAAGTGGCTGGATAGAAAATAAACTGTTTGGAATTACTCTGCACATTGAGGAATAGAAAGCAGCTGCAAAAATCTGAACTTACTTAGTTGATTTTTCTGTGATTTGGAAAAGCTTTCAGCAGGCACATCACACTAACCTCTAGGCTCGCAGTGCAAAAGCATGAGTGTGTAATGTTTTCAGCATGTCTCCGTTATTTAAAGGAGATAAATTATGTATAGACTCTGCTGGAGCTTCAAGTAAAACTGAAACCAAGTTCTTGCATTGACTGTTAGGGAAGTAGCCCCCCTCCAGATGAAAGATTTGATGCACAACTGAGGTAATTTGAGAGACAACTGATCAGCTAGGTTTTAGGGATTTAGGTAATGATAATGAAAGCTGCAGTGGGCTAGCGAGGCCTGAGCGCTCCAGTAAACGGCACACCGGAGACGACGTCCGCACCAGGTTCCAGAAAATCTAATTTATGACCACTTCGCAGCAGCTGGATTTGCACTTCCGACCAGGGGATACCGTTACCAAACACCATGGAGAAGGCTGATGGATATGCAGGAGTTTAGACACTTTCTCCCCTCTCTCTCTCTCTCTCTCTCTCTCTCTCTCTATCTCTCCCTCTCTCTCTCTCTCTCTCTCTCCCTCTCTCTCACACACACATATACAGACACACACAAACATGCACATGCTCACACAGCAGTAAAAACAGTGTCATTCTAGACCAAAAACAAAGATACAGTGTGTGAGAGTATGATAGGAAAATTCAGATTTTCCCACTATATTGATCTAAGTGGTCGTCTTGTTTTTATTTTACCTATACTTGAACCTTTAAGTCAGTAGACTGTACATGGGTGGCATTTAAACGGGAATAGCACTCATGTTAAGAATGCTCAAGAATTTACACAAGTCACGGCTTATGACAGTTCAATGAGTATTTATGGAACTGAACAACTTTCTCCCAAAGCCAGACAACTTAAACATTAATCTGTAAAAGCATTAAGATCTACAGTCTGGAGCTGCTCCATTGGCCATAAATTGAAGACTGACTTTGAGGTTTGTTATGAACCAGCAAATGTATCCATATGATCAAAACCCACCCTGGGCACTCTTCCACTCACCTTTCTGTCCTTTCCTGTTAATTCTTCTGGGAGCTGTGTATCGATGTGACATCACAGATTAGGAACGAGGAAACTACCCTCTAGTTTCTGGCCATGGGAGACAATAGTTACTGTTCCTCAATACAGGCTGAACCGTCCCAGGGCATTGGAAAATCATATTTGACATCTGAAATTTAGCGGTATTCCCCTGTAAGGATTTTGAGTCCTGGCCTGGAGAGTCTAGTCAGCTACCACCACAATACTTTCCCCATAAGCCACAATTTAAATTCTGGCCAGGGAATGTAATCATTGCAATCGCCCAGACTGAAAAGCACGAGCCACAGCCTTTTATTTACACTTGATCACTTTATCCTTGATGGTGTATGCTATCCTCCTCAATCATAAGCTTCAGTACTCTCATTATCCAAACTCCTGATCCAGTTCCTGAGATTAGAAAAACGTTTGGTAATCAGATAGCCCGGACTAAGACAAGACAGTTGACATTCCCAGACCAGGATTTCAGATGTGTTTGCAACTTTATCTGAAACCCCTTTCACTGCGATTATATAATCTGTAAATACATAAAACAAACAAAGCAATGGTTGTTGTTAATCTAAATCATCTTTTACAGATAAATCGTCAATTTCATGGCAGAGTCATCTCTTCAGTAGAGCCTTTTGTCAATTCATTTGTTTGTGTTATGTGGAAAATAGTATAACAAACCAACAGCGCCACATATTTGTCCGTATTCACGCTCATTCTGACAAAATGTTGGCTAGTAGAAGTGACCGCTGTCGTCTAGGTTTGAAGACCTGACAGTGAACTCTGAAAGGCCAGCCGCCCCCCAGACAGCTTCCCCTCAGGCCGAGTCTCCATTAGCCAGCCATATAGCCTGGGGACCAATCACCCTGGCTGCTCTCTCTCTCTCTGTCTGTCTCTCTCTCTTTCTCTCTCTCTCTCTCTCCCTCTCCCCCTTTCCCTTCCTCTTTCTCTCGTTTTCTCTCTCTCCAGGCTCTCTTTAGCCAGCGCTTTCAAGAGCTCCCTGTGTCACCAGACTGATTAAAACAAACACTGACCCTATTTTGGTATCTAATCCAATTGTGCTCTTTTTCTTCTCACCGGCCCTGGAGCACGCAGAGTATTAGGTGTCCTGGGAGCCACGGGGCCCCCCCTCTGTGACTGATCTTAGATTTCAAACACTCAGGAACATCACATGTGGTGGGCAAAGAGTAAATAAAGTCTTATTAAACTCCTTTTTAGCATCCATGTGTAAACAGGATTTGGGATCTTGCTTGTGAATCTTATATTCCTTTGTTTGGGATGATGATAACAAAATGATGCATGTGCGCGTTCCCTTGCGTGTTTGTGTGTTGGGTATAGTTTGGGTGCAGGATAAGGGAATGAAAGTGAGGGTTTCAGAAAGCCAACCCTGCTGGTGAGTGTGCAGGCTGGGGGGTTTTATTGAGAGAAGACTGCTGTTTATTGTTTTATTAACAAGGGCATGTTGGCCTCACCAGGTCAGGGCTTTACCTTTGACCCCAAGGAAAAAGACTAGAGAGCAATAGCCTTTGTGCATCAAACAGGCGACTGTGCTTATTGAAGTCTGTGTGTGTCTATGTGTTTGGACAAAGTAAGCCTGATTTTTAAAAAGACACTTTCTTCATTTTTTCATTTACTTTTGTGTTATGACTCGCGACTCGCATTTTCTTGCTGTTCTTTTAGGAAGGGTATTTTCAAGAGCCCGAGAATATTTCCCACACGCCGAAGTAATATGACATCTAATCCTAAATTAATTTTATGGCATCTATAGTTACAGCCAGAAACCAGTGTTTGTTTTGTCTGGCCTGCTTACTTCAGTGCTGGGATACTAGTTACAATCTTAGTGCAAGTGTTGCATACTGTAGGCTCAGTGAGACACCCCATGAAGAATTTAGAGTATTTTTCTATCTATTTGCATTGTAATGAAACACAAAATGTGACTAGAATCCTGTAATCTACCTGTATGATGAAGCAAAAACATCAGTTAAGGTACACAGATAAATATATCAAGTGCGTAAAGATGGTTTGAAGTGATCCAGTCCTCCAGTGCCGCCAGTGTTTCTGAATTGTCCTGAACAAGCAGATGGCAGCAGATGGTGACATTTGAATTTTTTGCACTGTGTGGTAGGACTATTAACTTCAAACCAGTTGGCCACCATCACTATGTCTATTAAGAGAATCACACTCTAAACCACAGTGAAATTCATGATTCCCTCTAGTGGTGATCAGTGGTCATGTCAGCTGAAATCTTATGTCTTGAACTGTGAACTGCATTCTCATCCTGTGCTTTTGATTTATGAACAGCTAATACAGATATACATATATGATTAATGCTTATCTGATTACATATGAAGGGTGAAAGTCTAACCCAATATTATCTCATTATCAACATCACTGGTAAAGTTCATCAGGCACTAAGCATTCCCCAGCTTGTATACTGTAAATGTGTATATAAAAGTCATCTAACTTATAAATGTCTCACAGCCTGGCTGAACTGTGAGATACTGTTGTGATTGGTGAAATAATATCGTTGAAATCATGCAATTCAAAATCATTTTCCTCTCAAGCCTGGCACATATTGGGAGCCGGGAGTGTGTAACAACTTGGTGCAGTGAGATAAACGGCCTGTCAGACATGCACCTTCAGTGCATGGAAACCAGCTTTGATTACCACCAGAAACTCTTTCGTGCGGCTTGTGAAATACGGCCCATTACCTTTAGCTTCTTATAATAATCATTTGTTTTCCCTACTGTCAGGACCAAGACCTTGGAGTTACTATTACCTAAAACTTCAGTAGGCGAATACAGGTTGAAATATATGGCGACAATCATTCCCACTAATGGCCACGGAGCTCAGAGCAAAGGTTTTTATAGAGCCCAGAACTGTACGTCAAACCCTCAGACCAGCCAGCTTTTTATGGCCAGGTCATTTCACTCTGCACTGTGTTGTTTATGGTTGTAATGGCAGACTGTTGCCACTTTTCATGGCTGCGGTGGCTGATTTTAACTCAGGCAAGATGCTGCTGACCCCAAAGTCTAGCGCCAGTATATGGACTGACAATCTTCCTTAATCACTTGAACTGTCACGTTAAAGGGACAGTCTGTGAGAAGTATGCTAAAATATAGGGTACGTGTCCTGCAATTATCCTCTTTGCGTCCAGCCTCGGGGGGATGCTGTTGCTATAAGAGAAAGCAGCACACTGCAAAATAGACATCATGCTCTTGTCGCCCTGCATTTCAATCGATAGTGAAACAGGGTGTGAAAAAAATCAAGAAATTAAATGAGAGAGAGACAGAAGGGGGGCTGAGGCAAGAAGGGAATGAGACGGAGAGCAGTGATAATCGATGGCGGCCACAGTGCCACGGCAGAGACTAGGTCGTTTATCTCCAGGAGAGAGAGAGAGGGAGAGAGAGAGAGAGAGGGAGGGAGGGACAGAGAGAGAGCGAGAGAGGGAGGGAGAGAAAGCGGAGAGGAGGCAGACAGACAGAGCTGTCTGCTGATGGAGCTGGCAGCGGGCCAGACTCTGTATGAGGGCGTCTGAACAACAGTAGAATTTATCACCGTGGCTGCCGGCCTTGTTACTGATGAAGACATGAATCTGAGCAGGGAGGGGAGATGGGGCCAGACTGAGGCCAGGTATGGCAGCCATGTCCTGAGCTTATGCCTCCAGACCTTCATTCATTGACAAAATAAATCAGAAAAACAACATTTGAATTGACAAATGCACATTTATTGAGTCTTCAGATATGTGTGTGATTGTGTGTTTGTGTGTGTCTGCATACATGTGTGTGCTTTCTCCGACCGTGTGTGTATATGTGCATGAATGCTTTGTATATAGGCCTACACACATGTATGCACATACCTTGTGTATATGTGCATGTGTGTGACCTTTCAGTGTGTGGTGTCCTGGTTGCCACTCCCTGCTGCAGCCCAGATGGCAGTGAAGTCGTCCCTCTGCAGCAGAGATCTCAGCAGCCTGCCTCAACAGCCGGGGAGGATATGGAGGGAGGAGAGAGGATTACCATGCTAATCATTCAGACACATGAGACTGAACGCGCAAACCTGTGGAAAATGGCTTTTCAATATTTGTCATTTGCGGATCTCAGTAGATGCATGACAAAATGCACCGTTGTAAATAGAACAGTGTTAGAAGGTAAACACCTTTTCATAATATAGCTACAATGTGGGGCAGGTTTTGTGAGATTACTGTCATCATGGCCATTAACATAACAGTCATACTCAGGTATATAGAGGATGTCAAATGTATTCAAATGATCTCCTGTCAGCAATGTTTGGTTTAGTATTTCATGGTGTTGCTACAATTCCAACCAGTAGAGGGCACAACAATATCACACTCTATGTGTTTTATGCATCATTCAGAATCATATCCGTATGTGTTTTTCTGTGCATATCAGAAATCTTCTGTTTAATGTTTCTTATGCTTTCTGGCCTAAAGAATACCTAAATGATGCACAGACTGGACTGTAATTAGAAGTGAATAATATAACCAGCAATGGATGGATGGATGAATGTTAGTGAAAATTTGGTACCTTTAGTGCTGCATAGAATCACAATCAGTCATATTATATAAGTGATAATATGGAGATAGGTTGCGTATTCACACTTACGTCAGTTTATTTTAAAACTAAATCAGCTTTGCAGTTCAAAGCCTGATATTACCTTTCTGATTAGTGGACTCCCACAAAGACCACACTGCATTATACTTTACAAAGGCAAAATACATTAACTGCTAGGAGTGTGAAGCTGAGAAAAATAGCTTCAGAAGGATTTTTTTGCTGCTCAGCCAAAAGACTTTGAAGATTTTGGAAAATGTGATTTGCTGATTTACAAAGAGTTTATTCTTTGACTTTATCCTCCTCTGCCCAAACGCTGACTAAGAGAAAAAGACAGAATCCCATTTTTTTTTTTTTTATAAAAATTGAATTTACTGCCTTTTTATTATGTAGGCAAAATTAGCCTCAGGACTAAAGTCCCTGCAGTCTGTCGGTTGAGGTATTAGGAGGGGAAGACATGACTCACCCTATGCCCTATTTCTAAGGAGCGGCCTTTACAGTGCATAGGTCCATTAGGTGATCATCCATGTGCTTCAATATGTACTCATAAATAAACCTACAGCTTAGATTTTCTATAGCCTCTAGAAGCAGGGTGAATGAACATTGGATTTGCAAATCGCTGCTGTTGTGTGGAAACCTTGTAACTCAATTTTTTGGTGATGTTAATTTTTTCATTTCAATTTAAGGATTACATGCTCCTCTATGGGTTGAGAAAATGCCCAGAACCCTTGGGCTTATGAAACCCTTTCAGAATCCATTGGATAATGTCAAAAATGCATCGTCAAGGCTGTTTTTCTTAGTTCCTGAAAATATGACATTTTGGAGGTACAAGGTTTTCCCCTGACAGCAACAAAATATATGTATGGCATGTCATGTTATTTAAATTTTAGTAATCATCCATTGTAGCTACTGGATGATTATGGAAATTCGACTAACATAATGTAAAATAGAACTGTTTTGGTGCAACATGTATTTTAGAGAAATCGGACAAAGAATAATCTCATTTTATTACAATTAACTGGTAACATATTTCTCTCTTTCTCTTGATTGGACAGCAGCCGTCTGCTGTGGTCAAGGCTGGTTAACCAAGATATAGAGGCTACAACAACACAGGGAGTTGAGTTAATACAGCTGTACAAAGTACCATCATACACACACACACACACACACACACAGGCACACATGCACACGCAACATGCATGCACATCCACAACACATGAACGCACACTCCCATCGTCCCCGGGGAATACAAATTTTGACAAGTATGCAGTTGACAGGGTCGCAGCAGCCGGGGTGCAAACATTTTGTTCGCAGTCTTTTATGCTGTTACATAAAAGACGGTGCATGCTCTGGTTCTTTAAGCATCGTAGTGGCCTCCTGACACCAGTCACTGTGTATTAGTCATCCTGAGGTGGCAGAGAAGTGGCCCTTACAGTTTGGGATGGACCTTTCACAGGCCGCTGACTGGGTCTGTGGGGTTTTGGTATATCCTATCACTCTGTTTACAAATGGTCCTCAGGTCAGGGTGGCACATATCACTACACTGTTGATCTACTAACTAGCTAAAAGCTCCATACTTAACCCAAATAAATGACACAATAAGCTGAAACAATACCAATAACTTATGGAAATATTCTTACTGTAGCCTGGTCTGTTCCCATTCAGCTTTGCAATTTACAGGATTTGCATAACCCATTTGCATAAACCTTGGGAACAACAGCTACCACTTAATTGTTTTGCTGTTTCTATCAGGGTGCACTGGCTCATGCCCATTAATACAAACATGGACCAATAAGTTTTCATTATGCGTGATAAGGTTGGATGCGCGTTGATCTATGAACTGGGCAGGCAGTCCTTAGTTATTTGCGTATTTCTTCTACTGTAGAGCCTTGAACAGCAGGGCTCCGACTGGCCATCTGGCCTATTGGTGAGAGATAACACTAAGCAGGACAAGGGTCTAGTTCTAAGCATTCACACTGTTATTACCAGAACGTACCGTCAGCCACGTGACTCTAACCCGGTCATGGCTACGACCTTGAGATCCTGTTGAAACGTACGGAAAAGAACAATTAACACAAAATTTGTTGAAGCAGCTGCTGAAATTACTGCCACCCAAAAAAAAAACAAGGAATGTAACATTTGTTTCATTTCACAAGCCGTTGGTTTTTCCCCCAGGGCATGAGCACTCAGATTGGTTTCTGTTCGGACTCATATACTAAACTATTACACGATTAAGCCATTCAGTACCGACAAATCTGCTGCGTTCGTGCAATATTTGCTTAGAATATTCTTCAGGGAACAGACTGATCAGTGATGTGGTAATTCTGGCGACACGATAAGCTGTCTGTTCCCATTCCCAGCAGCCCCCTCTCCTCACACGCCCACACACACATACTGTGGGCAACTGCAGGCCACAAGGCTGTGTTAGTAATAAAGGAATATTGCATTAGCGGTCTGCAGTACATTATTTATTCTGCTTTTGCATAAGTGAGTCCTCAGAACGGGAAAAATGATTATCAAATGCTATTTTGATATGATCCCTAGATCTTGATGTGTGTTTATCTTTCTCGATTGGCATGAGAGAAAATTACTGTCACTTGTAAAAGATGACAAGATGAAGAGGGGGTGTAAAAGTCAGGGAGGGGGGGGTGGGATGATGAGCGAAAATAATTCTTCATAGATCTGAGGTTTCTGCTGACTTCTGTGATGTTGAATGATGAAATGACGCAGTGTGATGACAGGATATTAAAGGAGCTCTATTTTTGCTTCTGGTGATACAGGCCAGCTGTCACCTCTTTGAGCTTGTACAAACTTACCTAAGTAGTAAATTCGCTCTCCGTGTGAAGTCGCTTTTTAATTAAGGCTTGTATTCCTCTCCTGGGAGAAGGCCAGATTTGTTTGTATTGCCATGTTCCCCCAACACAATCACAGTCTCTTACCACACAGGTCTGAGGCCTCCATTGCAAGTCAGAATAGACCTAAATGTTGTCTGTCCATTGATCTCCTGATGTGTCCTGGGTCTGGCCATCACACACATAATGCGTCACCTTGATTTTGTGTTTAGTAGATGGGCGAGCAGCTAAACCTTTGACATTGATTTTACCATTGCACATTCATCACTGGTGTCAATACTCATGCTTCCCCTCCTGCGGTCATGACTTTTGTGTTTGTTTCCCTATCTAGGGAAGAGGAAAAAGTCTTTATCAGAGTATTAATGAGGCTCCTGTCACTTGAACAGCAGGGATAGGTGATTAAAGGGGAGTAGGCAAAGGGCAGGAGCTGAATACTAAATGGGTTATCTCTCCTGGAACATAATGGTATACTATCACCAGGCAGTATTAAGGAATAACAGTGTGCAGATTTTGTACCTCATTGCAGATGCAAAACACTAGCCTTTAACTGCTCATGTATCAGTAGCATAGTACTCTCTATATTTCTGCAAAGAAGGGAAAAAGGAAGGAAGGAGCACTGTCTGTCTATTCTGTCAGTGATTTAGTGTGGGAGTCGTGTCTGTTCCAGCATGTTTACGTTTGCCCTTGACTCTCTCCCTCTCCCTGTTCATAGACAGAAAAGGAGGTAGCCAAGGGACTGGCTGAGGTATCCCTCCTTCCTCATCTCCCCATCTCTTTTCAACGGCTGCATCATACCCGGAGGGGAGTAGGTGTCAGCGTGTTGACGGAGTCGGGACTGCACCATTTCAGTTAGGTGGGGGGAACAGAGGGAGAGAGTTGAATCCTCAATGGCGGCCTGGCGCAGCTGCACAAAAACACCACCTGAGACCAGGATGGGTTTTAGCCCGCCGGTGTTCGTCACCATGTTTAATTTGTGACCTGGCAACCTGGCTCTCCTGAGGTTAGAGATAAGGGCTGGTGCTCCACTGATGGTGAATGGGAGTTCTCACAAGATTATCGAATACATAAACATCACAGCCATTCACAATATGCTCTCGCGCTGAAGAATAGCACTGCATCCCATTGAGCACTGTGTGTGGCAAAGCGTTATCGCTCACCTGTTCTCTAATGCCAGCTTTCACATTCAGGATACAATCAATAGCGCAGGGTAGGATTACGTTATTGGAAATGCATGAGACTGCTATCAGTATCGGGGTGCTGTCTCTCTCCTCTCTATTTCCTGGGTCTTTAACAGTCCGGCTCCACAGCACTAAACCTTTATAGGGTCTTATAAAGCTCAGTAAATCAGAGTCTGATGGCTCATTACCCTTCCACTCTCTCCTATTTAACATGTGAAATATTAATGCTGCATCCAGTGGCCCTTATTGCAGCTTTTCCCTCTACTACCATCTTAGCTGAATAAAATAACCACTTATGATCATCCAGCTTAAGGTCAAGACGGTCCAGGACAGAGCCGTGAGACTGATGGAGTGCTGTGTTAATGGTGCACTGGGTGTAGTAAAGCGAACAGAATCAAATATCTGCTGTGACACGATTTATCCGATTGTAGCATGTGAGATGTGATTTTTTTGGGGGGGGTAAAATACTGTTTCCCTCCACAGCGTCTGGGATTCTCATCTATTTTTCCCCCTGGCTCGTGCGCTGATCCCTGCTGTCACCCCAGGAATTATGAACTGTGGTTATTCGTGAAACACAAGCTTGTCTGTATCAGGTGAGTAATACTGCAGCAGACTTCTGGCTATGATGGGAAGCAACAGGGGACAATTTGTCTCTCGTTGCATAATTTAAAGGTGCGATAAACAAGACGTTTACAAGTCGAGGCACAAATCAGGAACGATGAACCTCAGCAGCCTTGTCCTGGAGCCGGCCAGCCATGCCAGCCCGTGATAAGTTGGTTTGTAAGGAAGGACGTTGTACTACCTCAGCGGCCCATTCACAGCAATGCTGCAGAATGCCAGTAGGTGCTAAAAAGAAAAAAAATCACTCACAGGCTGAGTAACCATCATATGATCTCTGGTTGCCATAGCAACTGATCCCAGCAGTCGGCCCTTGGAAAGTGAGTCACATGAGCGAATTGAAGGAGACAGGAAGCATACTGTGTATGCATGTTGTTAGTTGATGGAGAGCTTGTGTGTGTGGCGTGAGAGTGTGTGTGTGTGCGTGTGTGTGTGTGTGTGTGTGTGTTTGGGGGGGGGTTATTAATGTCTCGTGATGGAAGCAGAGAACAGCCCAGTGTGAGCACAAACACCAGGGTTTGGATGTCCTCTACCTTGTCTCGTTATATAGTTAGTGTGAGAAGAAGAGGGAATAAATTAGATATAAAAAGTTATTCATCATACACTGAACAAGACTTCCAGTAAGAAAAGGCTTTACCAGAATCTTCATTTTCACAAAACATATCTAGGAAGAGAAGAGAGAGGCATTTTGGAAACAATCATGCAACACCTCCAACATACAAAGTGACACTGATATTGCGTGAATATAAGAAACATATGCACAAACTTTGGGCAAACATTTTAAGCCGTGATAAATTGAATAGGGAAATGTATCAGTGGAAAAGTAATCTGTCAGTCCTGCAGGATATCCTTCAGCATCTGATATACTAGCAGCACATTCCAACTCTTAATACTCCTAATCTCCCCAACAGTATCTGTGTCCTTGTTTGACTCGCACCGTCTGACAGCTCCATTTTCTCTTTCTAAACTTGTTCTGGTGACAAAGGGGCTAACTAGGATGTCCAACGGAGTAATATATTACCTGGAGGAGTAAACAAGACTGCACCCATCGTATCATAATCTCTGTCTTCTTTTGCTTACAGCCTTTTCGCTCGTGTCCCAAATATTTATGATAATCCACACCTCACTTATACTTCAACTGAAAATTGAAGTGTATGCTGTAAATTGAGAAGACAATCACAATAGTAGCAATGACTATGCAAGATAACAAAAAGGTTATTCAAACCTCTCTTGATGTTCATGGACAAGCTGACAACTTTGTGAAAAAACAAACCACCCAGTGTGCTGTAAGAAAAACATGCAGTGTGGAGCAGCAGGAGATAGAGCCAAGGACAGAATAAATTGCTGTTGTCACAAAGAAAAATGACATTGCCACAAATTATCTACACTAGAGAAATGGCCATTACGAAGCCCTGTCCTTTATTCTTCACAAAACCTGTTTTAGTCTACATCACTGGGGATATAACAGCAAATTCTGACAGATCTGTTAGGTATTAAAGTCAAGCAGCACTTGTCTAATTGAGGTAAATTGTGTCAGGGGAGCATGCCATCATTACAGGCATAATGTTGCAGGATAATATGATGAATAACTGATAGTTCTGTGTTTTGGGTTATCAGCACAGAAAATATCCTGCTTCAAATAATAATAATAATCATCATCATCATAATCATCATGTTTTTCATTAGAGCATGCCTTGTTTGGGT
This sequence comes from Centroberyx affinis, assembly GCF_046629955.1. Taxonomy (NCBI): domain Eukaryota; kingdom Metazoa; phylum Chordata; class Actinopteri; order Beryciformes; family Berycidae; genus Centroberyx; species Centroberyx affinis. The sequence continues at coordinate 413,673 of NW_027279199.1, forward strand.
TTGAGACATTTTTTTCAAGATCCCACAGACGCTGGAAAGCAGCTTTACTAATCCAAACGTTGGAGCTGCAAAAGCAGGAGGATTATTTTCACCATATATGAACAAACTGGCCGAGAGGTAATTGAAACAAGTCGTCTGACGCACCTGATACCTGTGTTACACCGAATTTGGTGACCCATCAGATTCTGTGACCTGCCCTGATATTCTTACCCTAACCCCAACCATCTCACTCCTCATGCCTAAACGTAACCAACCTAACCAACACTGCAGGTCACAGAATCTGATGGGTCACCAAATACGGTAACACCTGTACTGGGCTATTAGTATTGTCCTGGGAACACTGCAGATGTTTTTGGATCGAGTATCAACTACTGACGTGCGAAAGAGTGAGTCAAACCTGCGTCAGACTTCGTCGTGACGTTGCCATAGTAATTTATTCATCCTATGGGGAGCTGATTTATCCCACAACACAACCATAACCACGTGGAAACCAGAGGTGTGAGCAGACTTTCCAGACAGCAAAGATCGGTCACAGCGCTGCAGTGAAATATACGGCTGCAATAAACTAGTCTAAAAGCGAATAAATTAGTCTATCTGGGTAAAAGTTAAAATAATTAAAAACCAAACTTGTGTCAGGCGTTGAGTTCCTGCGTCAGACTTTACGCACCATGCGCCCTGGCAGACTGGAAGCTCTGTGATTTCGCATCTCTTTGCGCGCAGAGATGCTGCATACAGAGACAGTGCCTGAATGAAGATATACTTACTTTGGATTCATACAGTCACGCCGAGTCCGACGTTATACCTCGTCCCGCACACAGATTAAGGTAAGGGTATTTTTGTACCTTACATCATTTGATCAATCTAATCATGTGCGTTTCTCTTTGTATTTAAATTGCGTCGTGATGTCGTTTATTTCTCCCCTAAATTGCAATATTTTCTGTTTCCAAATGTACTTGTGATCGGTCGTGAGAATTGAACGTCATCTTTCACCTTGTAGTTATCACTTGTCAAATGATGATTTCGCCGCCACAGGGTGCGCGTCGTTCATTAATCCTCCCTGGTTGACGATGTCGCGCCATGTGTCCCCAAATTTGGCTCGAATACGACATCTCCTGCACGGCTACAAATCATCGGTTGTCTTATATTACTATTGTTTCGATCACCGCATTATTATCATTGCGTGTGTCATTTGACCTTGACAAGGCATCCGAGGTTATCCACATATGGGTCCTCAAGCTATGGCAGGCCTGTATGTAATGTTGGAGACGGTGACTGAACATGCAAGGATGCCTTAACAGGGCCAGGAAGGTGCCATTTTGGACCTGTCAGATTCACTGTGGTGTTCAAAGGCTCAAATCCTAGTGGGAAGCAGCGTAGCCTAATTCATGTTTGCTGATTGGCTGTTGTCCAAACCTTGTATGTTACCAGGTTATCGTTTTCATATCAAGGATGTCATAAATTGAGGAGGAAATGAGACAATCACTGATGGCTGCCTGACTGATAATGCAGTAGATCCTACAGCAGCCCATCACCTCCACTTGTGCCACAATCTAGTCCACCTCTGTCTTGTCACAGCAACTCCATGTTATTTGCAGCTGTCCTTTGGGGGATATCACGTCTGTCCATTTGAGATGGTGAGAGGAGAGATAGGGTACCACTGATGCTGCAGGGATGGGATTTCAATTTCGCAGGAAGAGCCATTGCTTAGCAACCACACTAGATAAAAGTGGAGCATATCTTTATAGCGGAAACCGCAAACCTGTACTGTTATATCATCAACACAAAGCTGTCTGTGGAGAATTGGTAATATATAGTCAGGAACACACAAGAGGATACAGGTACACAGCTCTGCCTCCCAGGAGGGAACAGATCCAGCACTTAGGCAGATCCTGAGTTTGTCATGCAGCTTTTACATCTGCTCAGATAGAATTTACTTTTAGAAATAAGTGAAAATGATGAAATCTTGAAAAAATCTACTACTATGATGTTTGCGTGCTTTAAACCTGTGGTGCGGTGTGGAGTTTGCATGTTCTCCTCGTGTTTGCGTGGGTTTCCTCTGGGTGCTCCGGTTTCCTCCCACAGTGGAAAGATGGTTTGAATTGAAGACTCTAAATTGCCCATAGGTGTTTCTGTGTAGTATGGTGTATGATGTATATGATGTATATGTAGTATGTATATGATGTAGTATGGTATATAGTGATGTAGTATGTATATGACATGTATGTTAAGCCCTTTGAGACATGCTCGTGATAAAGGGATATATAAATAGATTTGAGTTACTCACTATACTTCTCCCAGCTGCATGCATACTGTGTGCCATGTTGTTCAAACGGATATTGAATGTTGAATGAATATATGTAGAAAGATATGTATACTGTCTATAACATGTCTTGTGCACTGTATGTGAGGTCCTGCTGTCTTTGTACTGTACCATGTGTGTCAGCATGTACTGTGAAACTCTGCAAGTTGTCAATGTGTCTCTGCATCACTGTCACTAAGGCAAACTCCTATACTTTAATTGCACATGGTTAGACAGTGTGACTCACATCAGCTATTTCTGTCTAATGAGCCATCATCTTACCCATACATAGTAATTAGGACAATTTGTTTCTAACTATACCATGATTTCCACACGTTCAAAAAGTAGGACACAAATAATGTTGTGCAACCTCCGATTTTCACTCTACGGTGTTTAAAATCAAAACACTCTTCTCAAGTTGGCAAAAAATATTTTTTGTTTGCAAACACATGCACGTCATCGCTTCACACCTCGTTCATAGACCGTTTGATGATGATTCATAGTATTATGCAGTTGTAGATTGCTGTGGGAAAGGTCATTGGTGTTGTAGGACTGGGTTGAGCGCTCAGCCTCGGCGCTGCTGCATGTCGTGACTGCAGGGCCTTGCCACTGTTGAGGAATGTGATGTGCGTGCTGCTGGAGTGGCCTCTGGGTGGGCTGAGAGTCCGTCCGGCCGGCACCCGCTCTTGAGAAGTCACTGCATATGAGAACCCGGCTCTGTGTTCAGTCTGCCGCCTCCATATTCTTATCAGAGGCCTTCTCTCTCCAGATCAAACACCTCTAGCTCCCGTCCCGCCCTTCAGCTGCCAGAGTGACGAGTCAGATCTGCCGCCAGTCCCCACGCAGCACACATCAGAAATCTGTCTTCAAAGTCCCGTTCTCAGTCATTTGACCTCTCCTTCAGTCATCTGCTCCTCTAGCTGTTGTTTGGCATTTAACCATGTTTGTCCTTGGGGTGTCCTGGTGGCTCAGTGGGCGAAGGCGTGTACCATGTAAACACGATGTCCTGGGATTGAATCTGGCTCAAGACCTGTGCCGCATGTCGTCTCTCTCTCTCTCCCAATCGTTCCTGTTTATCTCTTCTTTGAACTGTCCAATAAAGGCAAAAATGGCCAAAAAAACCCTAAAGATTAATAGTTACATTTACATTAAATAAATTAGTTAATGTAAATGCTGTCTGTTCAACAATATTTTAATCTAGTTATTGTCAAACATCGTCTTTGGGGTGCAGAGGTCTTGTCATTTGGGGTGCTGCGTGCTGGCAGCTACAAAATCAAATAATTGAAAACAATTGGGTCTCTGTTACTCATGTTTTAGACAGTGAATGCAGCAGACCCAGAGCTTCTACAATGCCTAGTATGGTCTCTCTCTTGTGTAGTGCTGTGGGATTATCAGAGGATTTTGCAGTGGGACTCCGAAAAAAAGTTATATACTCACGCACGATTACACGTCAGTGAACCTGGAGAGGCTTGGAGAGACTTTCCAGACAAGAGTTCTCTTTAACAAGAAGCCAATTAATGCAGGAGCTCTGGCCTTTGCTGCTCTTTTTAACAACTGAAATTTAAAATCAACCTGCACAGAGGTTGCTGCAGATAGGATGGGCTTGTCAAGATAAGAGCAAAATACAGACACTAATAACCAAGAAAGTATTGGCTTAATACAGATTCTACTTTCTCTTGAGACCAGTAGTCACACAAACGGACTACTGATCTCCACGCTCGCTGCTGTTCATGTGTTCTGCAATGCTATTCACATGACTCAACTTTAGAATAATGGGTTCTGCTGTGAAATGGATTGTAACACAATCTTTCTCTCTCTCTCTCTCTCTCTCTCTCTCTCTCTCTCATTCATTATAATGAAGTGGATTACTGAAATACCTCACTCAGGGCTCCACAGTCCTACTATTTTGTTACCACTCCTAAAAATATATTCATGCTACCTAGCAAGCAGACAAAGGAGCACACATGATTCAGAGATGGACATATTCAATTATTGTCACAGACCATGCTCCTAAACTTCCTTCCTTCCATTACTTCTGAGATGTTTTTTTTTTTACAACAAAGCTTGACTCTTTGTAAGTGTTGTTATAACAAGGCAGAAACAGTGTCCAACTAAAGTATAGTTCATAAACCAGGACATTTTAAACGCCTAACTTCCCTGACTCTCTCCAAACGTTTCTCTTCACAGGTTTTGGAAAAAAGCACAACTTCCTCCCCCTGGCACCTCCTCAGATTCCTGCTGATCTCCCTCCAGCTCGCCTCCTCTTCCCTCTCTGTACTCTGGCTCCCCTCTCCTTCCCTCCATCACCTCCACCCTCCTGAGGAGCAACCATGCCGAAGAACAGCAAGGTGACCCAGCGGGAGCACAGCAATGAGCCGGTCACCGAGTCGGTGGCTGACCTGCTGGCCCTGGAGCAGCCCATGGACTATAAGAGCAGTCAGATGAGTATGGGCCTGAGTCCTGGAGCCATCGCCCCAGGAAAGGGCCTGCTGCCTTCCCCTGACCCAGACGGCGAGGACGGCCGACCGGCCTGGAACAACAAGCTGGAGTACATCCTGGCCCAGGTGGGCTTCTCTGTCGGCCTGGGCAACGTCTGGAGGTTCCCCTACCTGTGCCAGAAGAATGGTGGAGGTAGGTGATCAGGGGAAATACAGTGTATGGGCAAAGGCTAGCAGGGATATGTGGATGTCTGTAGATGATCTTGCTGCATTTTGACATCTCAGTGTGTGGTTAAAGCATGGCAGTAAATGCTTCCAGGGTTAGGCAATCAATTCCCATTTGGGCCACCCATAGTGAACATGTGCACCCTCAGAGTGCTGAGTAATGTGGAATGTTATGCTGAGTCAAGGCTTTTAATGTGACCTTTTTTATTAGTTCTGTAAAATGGAGAACTAAAGCAGTGGCCAAATAGCTGTGGTCATCAGAGAGTAGTTATCTTAATATTGTGTAATGATTTGGATTTTAAAAGCCTTTTGTTTGAGTATGGGATTAGCATTTTCCTGTCCCAGCCTGTTTAGAAAAGGCTGATGGACGAATACAATCCAGAATATTGCTTTGTGCCAGGCAACTATTTGCTAGAAAGTGATTTGATTGGAAATGCCCACCGGTCTTGGTGATTGCCGTGATATTTAACACTGTATCGCTTTGTCTCATAAAAATTGCATTTGCTCCAGCAATTTCAACTAATTTGGCTCTTATTTCCCTAATGCCAAGTGCAGTCACTTTATACGCCAAGTACTGTACTGTGCTTTTCGTCTAGTGTTGCACCTGACACACAGACAACACCTCTCTCTCTCTCTCTCTCTCCTCTCTTCTCTCTCTCTCTGAGTCAATGACACATGTAGGGCTTCTCCCAGCATGTAAACAATACGCCCGGGGCCAAACCAGCCTGGACAGCCTGTGGTGACAGTTCCAACCACCTAAAATTTCACACCCATCCAAGCTGCCACAACAACATCTCGGCTGCGTACAAATGCACTTTACCCATTATTCTGAACCATTTACCATCTGCTTTGCAGACGACCGGAGGCATCAGTGTGGTAAAAAGAAAATGGGCACAAAGCTACTCTACAAAATGACTTTTTCTGAAATAATCCATGTTGTGACAACAAAATCTCTCATAACCTTTGCTGTTATGTTTGTTCACTTCATATTGTGTGAATACCTGATTTCATTTGGCTGCTGAGGATAGAGATAAATGGTATACCAGGCGGATTTTGTTACACCGTGATGTGATTGTATTGCATTTCTGCATGTGTACTACACCGGGCATCTATCCTCTGTTTCTACCATCACTTTCATACAAGTGCATAATAATGGGCTGTACGCTATTATCATTATTCTCATATAATTGTCCTACACAGTACACCTGATGACACTGCTGTAGTCCCTTTCTCCTTGACAAATTGGGTCCTGTCAACCAATTAGCCGACCGCTCATGTCAGCTAGGGGGCTGCAGCGTCTTGAACATTTCTCAAAGCTGAGTGGACTTGTGCCATCAGCAGCTTCAGAGACAATGTGGCTTCTCTCAGCCAGATAAGGGAACACCGAGAGGCTGAGTACAATAGCGTTGGTTATGCATCGCGGACTCAGAGCTCCCAGTTAAATTTTTTATTTGCGTTGCTTGCAAGGTTTCTCAGGCTTATCTCCCTGGTATTATCTGTGGCGGTGTACACTGCGGTGGCTCAGATGTGTGGGTGGTGCTGATGGAGATGGAGCAAATGGAAGAGTCAACACTGATTTCCTGGGTTTCCAAACGTTTATTGTTGGTTTACTTTGCGTGGGTGGCGTGCGTATCTACGGTGTATGAAATACATGATATAACAAAGCTGAATAAATGATGCGCAGAGCCGCACAATGTGTGTGTGCAGGTGTGTGCGCATGGCCATGTGTAAAATTGTGTGTATTTGCACATTGTGTGTGCATGTAGTGTGTATCCCCCAATGAATCTTGACTCCATGGTAGGTGCCACATCCTCCAGTCTAGGCTTGTCCCAGTGATGAGGATGTCGATTTCAGCTTGACAATCTGCTCTCTGTTTCTACCTCCTTGTCCATCATTGTCCCATCTCTCTCTCTCTCTCTCTCTCTCTCTCTCTCTCTCTCTCTCTCTCCCCCTTTTTTGCCCTGTGTGTTTGCTATTCAAAAGTACACATACAGTTACCTTTCTTCATCAAAGGCCCGTGGAAGTAACACTGAACAAAGGCCGTACAGCATTCACTCTTAACCATCCAGTCAAAATAATAATACTTGTGTGTAATATGGCACTGTGTTCCTTTCTTTGCCTCCTTTGTCTGCTGTTAGCTCTAATAGCTACCCACATGGTTCTCAGTATTTTTGATCCGGTCAAACGTCAGACCTCCCTAGTGTGTTATTAGAGTGATTTGTTTGGATCGGTCTGGAAATAGCAGCAGGTGAGAGAGCTGTCCACCACATGAACCCTTCCTCTCTGGCTTTGGATCTTTTTGTCACCATGGTGCCCCTTCATGTCTTGACGTAAGCAGGCCTGGACGTGACATGCTGTCTTTGAGAGCCTGCTGCTCTCTCCCTCCTCACTTCATGCAAAAAAAAAAAAAAAAAGGCGGAGAGGGGCAAATCTGGCAAAATGGTGGATGGGAGATGGTACAGAGAGGAACTGAGGAGAAAGAGAGAGAGAGAGAGAGGGAGAGAGAGAGAGGGAAAGCGGAAGCGGCGAAAATTAGAGTGGAGGAGGATAGAGAGAATTGATCCCAAAAATAGACACTGACAGAGAGCATTTGATGAGTGTTCCTGCTTTTTTACAGTGAGCTTTTGTACTTCACTAGATATGAATTTCAAACAAACTGCGTTATACACATTCCGGTCACCAAAGCAGCTGTACATTTTCCAGCAGCACTCATAATGCCTTTTCCCTCCCTCCACCCTCTGTCTCAGGTGCTTACCTGGTGCCCTACTTCATTCTGCTTCTCCTCATCGGCATCCCCTTGTTCTTCCTGGAGCTGGCGGTGGGTCAGAGGATCAGGCGCGGCAGCATCGGGGTGTGGAACTACGTTTACCCGCAGCTAGGAGGCATCGGGGTTTCCAGTCTGATGGTAAGTGCTGTCATCAGCTCCTTAACGTGACCTATAATCACTTCATCACATTGTACATCATGATAACAACACCCTTGGAAGACATGCAGTGTGTGCTCACGATCAAAGGCCTGAAACGCCAGTTCTATTTTACATGATGGGTGTGGGATGTAGGATTCAGATGCCAATTTCTCTCACTTGCACAATTTTATCTTAGAGTTAAACAAGCTAAATGCAGAGACAAGAGTCATGTGCAAGTCATTCTACTGGACTCCTTCTGCCCGCTCATATTAGTTCCCTCTGATGCTTTACAGCAAGCGGCATACAAAGACCAGCACCAATTACTGTCATAATCTGTCCCTGTCATCTGTGCAAGTCACGACCCATCGTGTCCCCTCCCATCTGCTGTCCAGATGCAGTGTCATCAGCCTAAAACACAGTTAGTCGGTGACGTGATCTAGTCAGGTCAGTCAGTGATCTAGTCAGTCAGTCAGTCAGTGATCTAGTCAGTCAGTCAGTCAGTGATCTAGTCAGTCAGTCAATTGGTGATCTAGTCATTCAGTCAGTCAATCGGTGATCTAGTCAGTCAGTCAGTCAGTCAGTGATCTAGTCAGTCAGTCAATCAGTGATCTAGACATTCAGTCAGTCAATCAATGATCTAGACATTCAGTCAGTCAATCAGTGATCTAGACATTCTGTCAGTAAGTCAGTGATCTAGTCATTCAGTCATTTAGTCAGTGATTTAGTCAGTCAGTCAGTGATCTAGAGAGACAAAATAATCTGTGAAATCCGCTGTTTTGTGTGTGATGGAGTGCGTTTTCAAATCAGTTAGGATTTTAAAAGTCCTCTGGTGTTTTCCGAGCCTTAGTCAGTCTGTCAGTGATCTCATCAATCAGTGATGTAGTGTAAGGAGGAGGAGTCAGAGGAACTGGCCCGGGGCAGTGATGCGTGCGGCAGCTAGGATGTGGCATAGAGAGATTCAGCAGCTATAAATACATCGTCATAGAGGACCCCGGCCTTGGCTGCTGAGAGAACACAGTTCAATAATTCATACGCACCCTGACTTAAGCTGTGTGCTCAGCATCTGAGCCCCGACTTGAGGAGGGAGGTTCACATCAACAAATTGCAGAGTGTTTGCCCTCGCCCCTGTGTTGCTTTGTGTTTGTGTACCCATCTGTGTGGTGACACAGTGATGTTTTTAGGAGTGATAAACACTACAGTTATCTTTCCTTTCCCTTGCAGGTTTGCGGTTTTGTGGGCCTCTATTACAACGTCATTATCGGCTGGAGTATCTTCTATTTCTTCCAGTCCTTCCAGTACCCGCTACCTTGGGCTGAATGTCCCATCCGGAGAAATGGAAGCCAAGCAAGTGAGTCCACAACACAGTTTTGTACAGCACAACAGTGAGCAGTGAGCACAGCAACAATTCACATACTGAAACTAGTTTAGAATAATGCAGCGCAACACAATTACTCATACAGAAGAGCATAATAATGTAAAGCACTCAACCACCAAGTAGAGCAAAAAATAACACCGCAGTGAGTTCTGCAAGACAATTACATATTCAGCAAAGTGGTTGGGCAGACGCAGACACACAGGCAGCCTGATACTGCACAGAACTCTTCTTTGCATTGAAGCAGCTTGCCTTGCTGTGGCTCCACAGTCAAGCAGACAGCAGACAGTGTTTGTGCTGACTCCAGAGCTCGGACAGCCCCGCGCCTCATCTGACAGGGCGGCTCTGTTAGCGGGGTCTGTCAGAAGGAATGACCTAGCCAACAGCCTGAATACCTCGAATGGCTGGCAGCTGGTCGCCTGCGGTGAGTGGCGGAGGCACACACAGGTCCTGACAGAGTAAAAGACATCAGCTCCCATTAGCATTACATGCCTTGGTGTCTGCTGCGCTTATGATTATGAACAGAGCTGGGAAGCTGTGGAGCATCCTATAGAGCAGGGGATTTAGCTTGACTATCACCAATTCACTTATCTTTAGAAAATGAATTGATGCACCATACAGAAAATTTAAAGGATTCCTATAAAACTCATTACCAAATTGGATGCTCATCATGTCTTTCCCATTTCCCCTCATAGTTGTGGAGCCGGAGTGTGAGAAGAGCTCGGCCACCACTTACTTCTGGTACCGGCAGACCCTCAACATCACCAGCAGCATCGACGACACCGGTGGTTTGAACTGGAGGATGACCCTCTCCCTGCTGGCTGCTTGGATCATCGTCTGCCTGGCTGTGATCAAGGGCATCCAGTCCTCTGGGAAGGTACGGGGTCTCCCTGGCTCCACAGCAGGGGCTGGGGAATAAAAATACAGAGATTACCGCTTTGCCATTTATCTATGGACAGTAATTCACTGCAACTAAGGTTCTAAAATTTTATATATAATCCTTGAATTCATTTTAATCAGTGGATTTCATTTAGGGTTTTTTTTTTACTTTGCTAATGCTTGTTGGTCAGAGGTGAGATGCTAAACCCTATCATCATCACTATTCTGTTTTTGGATCTCATCTATGTTATGGAAGAGAGAGACATGCAACATTAATAAGCTTAAACTGAACCAAGCAAAGACTGGTTCAGGATGCAGATGGAAAATGCTTTGGTTGGCAACATCTGCAACAACGTCCTGTGATCTGGATCCAGAGAATGAGTCATGTACCACAGCACAACATCCAGCCCACATTTTCAATAGGAAATACACAACCGAGAGAGGGGGGTTGCCAAGGTCTGACACAGTTTTTTAAACACCAAACTTAGTAATCCAATTATTATAGCAATGCCGCAATAATTCCCTGAAATGCCGTAGGAAGGATTTTTGAGTCACCTCTCCAAACCTCTAGGATTCCTCTCCACATTTGGTAAAATTTCACAGATTCCTCACTGCCAAGTAAAATAACAAAGCAGTCCTGTGATTGATTCATTGTGTTTTTGGAAGTGTGTGTAAGACTAGGGCCGTGTGTGAATGGCATGTTTATGTACTGTATGTCTGTGTGGGGCTTTGTGTGTGTCGTGTGTTTTGTGTGTGTGTGTGTGTGTGTGTGTGTGTGTGTGTGTGTGTGTGTGTGTGTGTGTATGGTTGCAGTTTGGTCCTACTCCATGTGTGAGGCTTCAGAAGAGCGGTGACCATGGTAACACTGTATTGCGTGCTTGACTCTCTGTCTGTCTCTCTCTCTCTCTCTCTCTCTCTCTCTCTCTCTCTCTCTCCCTCCCTCTCTCTCTCTCTCTCTCTCTCCCCCTCAGGTGATGTACTTCAGCTCTCTCTTCCCATATGTGGTGCTCTTCTGTTTCCTGGTGCGAGGTTTGCTGCTGAAGGGAGCGGTGGATGGCATCGCTCACATGTTCACCCCTAAGGTGAGAGAGAGCAAAACACACCAGCGATCTCCCGTGGGATCTTAAACAAAAGGCCACATTTGTATTCAGCCAGCACATGTTCAGGGAAATTGTATGAATAAAGTTTTGGGTAGGAAAATCTTGGTATACTGGGTGGAAAATTTTGTCTTAAAGCCCTGCTGCTGTCTTTGGTGCCGATCATTCATTCATGGATTGTTGACCAGATAGATATTTGACATCTGTAAGTGACATTTAGTCTATGCAAGGTGTTCAGCTGTGAGTGATTGATGGTTTCAGCTGCTGTACCACACAGGCCATTACATCCGCTCATAGGAAAATGTTGTGTCATTAATATCCAGGCTCTATAATGAAAGTTTGGTTGATGTCTCCCTCTCATGGTGGATCGGTGTATTTGTATATATAATGGACTCTGAACTGCAGGCAATGAATAGCATTATTATATACTGCTGTACTTGGGGTTTATTCCCATGAGGAATTACTTAGTAAAATCAAGTTTTGTACAGCAGAGATTTTACAAGGCATGATCTAGTAACTAATAGAATAAGAAACTGTGTTTTATAATACAATATACTAATTTGTTTTTACTGTGTAAAATAGTGTTATCTGCAGTACTATTGCAGGATAGATGCAGGAATAATGCACAAAGGTGCACTTTTAAGTATTGTTACCACTGTAATGAATTTATTTATTTATGCTTATACTGATGATTTGCCCCTATTGTTAATCACATGGACATCCAAAATAATGAAATTAATACATGAAAATGATTGAGAATAAAATAACAATAATGTAGTTAAAAGAGACAGATAAATCAACAATTCAACAGAAAAAAGAATTAACAGGCCAAAAAAGACAAATAAGACAAACAAATAAGAAAGAGCATTTCAATTATTTGAGCGATTTAGATGGCAAGGCGAGGTGGGACAAGGAGAAAAAAGACTAAGTAAAGATACATATCTAAGAAACTTCATAACAAATCTGAAACCCAACCCTTGACTGACCCGTTCACCCCCTTCCCTCTTTCCAGCTGGAAAAGATGCTGGAGCCGCAGGTGTGGAGGGAAGCAGCCACCCAGGTCTTCTTCGCCCTCGGCCTGGGATTCGGAGGCGTCATCGCTTTCTCCAGCTACAACAAGCGAGACAACAACTGTCACTTTGACGCCGCGCTGGTCTCCGTCATCAACTTCGTTACCTCCATCCTGGCCACGCTGGTGGTGTTCGCCGTGCTGGGCTTCAAGGCGAACGTCATGAACGAGAAGTGTGTCGTCGAGTGAGTGTGTCATCGTGTAAAATATGTCACTTGGCTAGCATTTTGCTGTAAGACGCAGAGGTGTGACCAAGTCAGCTTCGCTCAAGTCCCAAGTCAGTCTCAACTGTTGAGGCACAAGTCTCAAGTCAAGTCCATGTCATTAATGTCAAGTCTCAAGTCTAAATGTAGAACACCAAGTCAGAACAAGTCAAGAGTCCTTTTCAATGCAATATGGTTTTAATAGGATAAAAACGTGGTAAGAGCATCATGAGTTTGATTTCTATAATCAGTTTCAACTTCAATAAATTCAATCATTCCATACAAATTCAGAAAACAGAATTTAAATTCAGTCGTCTGGTGGAACAAATCTCATAACTTTCAATCCCAAATCTTTTGTCAAGACTTTAGAAACCTCAAAAAGTCAAAAGTCAAGTCCCAAGTCACCAGAATCCAAGTCAAGTCAAGTCTCAAGCAAGTGAAATTGTGACAAGTCAAATCTGACTTGAGTCCAAGTCATGTGACTCAAGTCCCCACCTCTGGTGAGATGCAACAGAATTGGAATCAGATGGAACAGGATCTTGATATAACGCTTTTCCTTTTTTTTTTTTTGCCTTCTTTATTGGAATTCAGCAATTGCAATACTCATCCAAGTTTCTAGCAGTCTCTCTTCTATTGGATGAAAAGGCAGCTGTTTGTACTTTAACTGTTCGACATTAACACATCCTTCTTCATCTTCTCCACCTCTCCGTGTGCAGTAACGCAGAGAAGATCCTGGGCTACCTGAACACCGGTGTTCTGAGCAGAGAGCTCATCCCTCCTCACATCAACTTCTCCCACCTGTCCTCCCAGGACTACGCCGAGATGTACGCCGTCATCAAGACGGTGAAGGAGGACAGCTTCAACCAGCTGGGCCTGGACGCCTGCTTGCTGGAGGACGAACTCAACAAGGTCAGACTCCAGGAGAGACTCAAAGACTGTAATGAGAATATGTTTCATGTGTATTTCTCTATATTTAGAAACGTGTGAATAATGGTTTCGAAATCAAGATGAACTCAACAAGGTCAGCAACAGAGACTCCGCAGGCTGTAATGAGAATATGTTTCATGTACATTTCTGTGTATAAATAGGGGAATAATAGGAAAATCAATAAGTATCTTATGGCATGCTCTCCCAACTGGTTAATATCCCCTGTTTCATATATCTTTCTCCTCAGTTTACTCCAGTATGCTCTTATCTTGAAGTAAAATAATCCTCTCTACCTCTCTCTTTAGCTTTTATTTTTCTTCTTTCTTTTCCGAGCACTTCTCTCTCTCAAGATCAGTCAAAAGTCCCAGGAATATTGTCCTTACTGTTGGTTGCTTATTATGTTGGTGATCTAGGAATTGTAGCTTAGTCTACTGTTGCACTCATTGTAAATCACTCTGGATGAGAGTGTCACCTTAAATGACTGGATTATAAAATGTAAACGTTAAAATATATATTGCATAGTGCGAGTACTTCTCCACATAGAAGCATTTGTCTCCCTGTCAGCATCAAAAGCGATACATCCGGCACCGCTTTCAGCTGTGCAGCCCTGTATTGACCCCTGACCCCTGCTTCTGTCTCCTCCAGGCGGTGCAGGGAACAGGCTTGGCCTTCATCGCCTTCACCGAGGCCATGACCCATTTCCCCGCCAGTCCCTTCTGGTCTGTCATGTTCTTCTTCATGCTGATCAACCTGGGCCTGGGCAGCATGATCGGCACCATGACCGGCATCACCACGCCCATCCTGGATGCCTTCAAGATACGCAAGGAGATCCTATGTGGTGAGAGGGATGGTTTGATACGATACGATGTGATACATACGATAGACCTTTAATGTCAGATTTCTATGAAAAATGTTATGCATCATAACAGCTCCGTTTTTTTAAAAAGAATAAACTCACATCATACACAGGGTGAACACACAATCACACTGCACATAACACACATAATCACACTACACTCAATTACACATAAGCATCAGAATAGCACAGGGACCCTAGATTACCCCCATATTGCACTAAGCCCATATATCCACCCAAAATCTTAATATAGTACATCACAATTATTATGACCATACTTATTGTTACAGAATGCATAGTCAAAAAGATGATGGACTAGATATCATACAAGAAATGCTGCACATGCAGCCGCCTCTCCAAAGTAAATACATGTATTATTTTGGATTTTTCATCCAAAGTACTTACAAAGCATTACATTTTTTGTGTAATTAAAGAGGTAAAGAGGAATATCATTGTGTAGATTATATTATATATTATATATATATATTGTGTATATCACAGGTTGATGTTGGTGTTCGAAGCTCCTAACATGTATTGTGTAACTGTCATGTAATGTGTCAGCACCAGTTAACCAGGTCAAATTCCTTGTGCGTCCCTCATACTTGACGAATTAAAGCATTTCTGATTCTGATGTTTTCCCCCTTTCCCCCCTCAGTGGCTTGCTGCATCATAGCCTTCTTCTTAGGCCTGCTGTTTGTGCAGCGCTCAGGGAACTACTTTGTCACCATGTTTGATGACTACTCCGCCGGTTTGCCTCTCACTGTGGTGGTGATCCTGGAGAACATCTCTGTAGCCTGGATCTACGGCACTAAGAGGTAACAGCACCAGGCCGGAGGAGAATGGACTGGAATGAGAAACCGTGTCAGGGCAAACTGTCTGGATCAGGTTTTCTGATATGTAGACCTAAGCCCTGTTTGGATAGGATTAGTTTTCAGGAACGTGTCTGATGTAATTGTTAGCTTAAGATCTGTAATGTTACTGACCGGTTCGGAATAAGAGCTCTGTAGTCTAGCTCAGAATTATGTAGATGGGTGTAGCTAGGCGGCCTCACTTCATGCACTCATCACACACTTAACTAACACTCTTCATCTTTTTCTTCTCATTGATTTATTTTTGTTGTCTTCTAATTGGTGTAGGCCTACTTAAAGGATAAGTTTGGCGATTTTGTACCTCTTACGTACCTGTAGTTGGACCAGATATGACTGAGAGGCAAACATTTCTTCATGTATCTCTACATGTTGATGAAAATCCAGACTTCTCCCACTATAAAATGCCAACAAAATTACAAAAAAATTCATTCTAGTTTTACCTGATGTAAATTTTACTGTGTAGACAGCCATAGGTGAAGACAAAAGGAGGACAAAATCTTTATTGACGCAGTTGCATGCTGTCTGTAAACATTAGATTCTACAGACAGATAATATAACAGAGATGCTCAGGTAAGGATTGCATTACCTTGCATCATCCTGTTGCCTGATCCCATTTGAATATGGCTTTAGGTTGAACACACAATGTGCTGTCTTTCATTCTGTGCTTTTATCTGTCTATCATCTCTTTCTTTGTTTCTTTCTTTCTTTCTTTCTCTCTGTCTTTCTCTCCTCCCAGGTTCATGCAGGACCTAGAGGACATGCTGGGTTTCAGGCCGTACTCCTTCTACTTCTACATGTGGAAGTACGTGTCCCCGGCTATTTTGGTGGTGCTCATCATTGCCACCGTCATTGAGATGGCCATTAGCCCTGCAGGCTACAACGCCTGGGTGGAGGCGGAGGTCAGTGGCTCAGGCTCAGGCCCTCCAGGCTATGTGTGTGTTTGTGTTTGTATATGTGTGTGTGAGAGAGAGTGAAAGAAAACAGTAGTGGAAAAGGAGAGAAAGACACTGAGAGACAGAGAGAGAGAGAGAGAAGGCACTACCAGACTTTCATGTTTTTTCCATAAATGCTGGCCAGCCCCGTGTTCCACCTCGGAGCATCTTGTCATCAATATTCATCCATGCATCTGCTTGGCCTTTCAAACATGGCTCCTGTCCAATGGTTTGCAGTGTTACTCACTTCTGTTTCTCTTCTCTCCTCTTTCTCTACCACATTATCTCTCCTCCTATCTCCTTTTCTTTCTGCTTCTTGTCTGCTTTTTCCACCGACTCCCCTGAACCTTTTCCCTTTCAACCTCTCCTTCTCCTTTTCCCATTTTTTGTCTTTTTCTCCCTCCTCCCCCTGCTCTCTCCCCCTCTCTCTCTCTCTCTCTCTCTCTCTCTCTCTCTTCCTCTCCCCCTCTCTCTCTCTGTTAGGGCTCAGAGCGATTCATGAGCTACCCGCCCTGGGCTTTAGCCATGGCCTACGCCCTCATCGCCGTGGCCATGCTGCCTCTGCCCCTCGTCTTCCTCGTCCGCCACTTCAACCTGGTGTCGGACGGCTCCAACAAGCTGTCCGTCTCCTACCGCAAAGGCATGATGAAGGACATCTCCAACCTGGAGGAGCAGGACGAGCAGCGCTTCATCCTCAGCAAGAACCCCAGCGAGGCGCCGTCCCCCATGCCGGCTCACCGCGCCTACCTGGGCCCCGGCGGCACCCAGGAGATGACCAACACCAACTACGGCACGAGCACCAAGACGGGCTACCAGAACATCGGCTCGCCCGAGTCCGAGCTATGATCCGCTGAGCTCGTAGATACTCCCGCCCGCTAAACCCCAGCCCTGCTTAGAGAGAGGGAGACAGAGAAAGAAAGGGAGATAGAGAGAGAGATAGAGACAGTGAGGTCAAGAGAGAGAGAGAAAGAGAAAGAGCACTGCCGGTTGTTGCAGCGTTCATCACACCTTAACCCCAAGAGCTGAATCCCTCTATCCTCCCTTCCCTGCTCCCATCACTCCTTATCCATGCTGCTGATTGCCTGGCAGTCCCAGCTTTGATGAAAGGATCATGGGAAAGTGATACCGAACAGATATGATGCCCTTTTTTCTGTCTATCAAGGTATTATAGGGGCAGCAGAGAGAGAGGAAAGCAGCTTAGAAAGGTTCCCTCTGGGCCCAGATACAGGGTTTTCAGTTAATAAGCTCTTGCTGAGGTTAAGGTGTCCGCAACGCTGCAATACTTTATGTTGTACTGAACCATAATCCCATGTGTTCACTAGTTTGGAGAAGGTTATTTTTGAGACAGAAGGGTGTTCCTTGCTCTCGGAGCGCTTCATGATATTCTGGTTCAATTTTAGAGGATTGTTCTTCATGGGGATAGGGTGGAAGGAGACTCAGAAAAAAACATGTATTTTTTTTCACCTCTACTGCTGTGAAATTTCACCTTATCTTATCTCATGGAAGATTTACTTTGGCTTTCTCTATGAAATGACCTGATCTTAATCGGTCCTGTACTTCTGCAAAGAGAACATTTCTCATTTAGTGTACAAAATGATGACAAATTCATCCATAACAGTATGTCATAACCAACGCTGGTGTTATACAGTGTGTAAACAGTGTTATGAAGTGTTATGAAGAGATTATAGCTTAATGTTTAGGTATGCGTTCACTGTCTGTATCATGCGTCAGCAATAACGACCAGTCAAAGTAGAGTCCTTATGAAACTGTGGATCTCCTTCTATCCCTATTTTCCCCATTGATGTAGAATACTGTACATATGTGTTGTGCAATAGTCAAAGTCTAGGATGTCACCGTAAATCATGTATATACACTCCAGTAGTACAAACTGGGGGAAAGTTTTAGCCTGCTCATTTATTCTCCCTGAACCTGCGACACAGAAGCACAGAGCCCCAGTATCTTTAGAGCATCTCTGAGCCTTAACACAGAGCAGCACTTCTCATGAAAGCAACCTTTCCCTCTCCTGAACAAACAAGGCTCCGGAGCAGAGCTGCTGCCAGCAGCGCTGCTCTCGTCTCTCCGCCGTTCCAGCCGCAGCTGGCCTAGACAAAGCTTTCCCATTTTAATCAATGCCTTAGAAGGCAGAGGAGGCTTTGCACGGGCAAAGATAAGCAGAGCAGCTCGTGTTTGATCAGCAGGCAGCTTCGCGCTCATCTCTGTCTGAGTGTCTCTGTGTGTGAGAGAGAGAGTGTTAGAGACAGAGAGAAGGAATTGTGTGTTTGTGTGTGTGTGTGTGTGTGTGTGCGTATTTGAGTCAAAGAGACAGAGAGAGAAGGGAGTGTGTGTTAGTGTGCATGTGCATTTGACTATGTGGGCAAGTGTGCATGTGCATGTTTCTGTGTATGTGTGCGTGTGTGAGTGCGAGTGTGTTTGTGCCTCTGTGTCTGCTTCTGAATGAGTGCTGCCGGTGACCCTCCATGTTTAAAAATAGAGCTGCGTTACCCAGGGGAAGCCGTGGCAACGCACCATAGAGACGAATCCTCCTGCTATGTGGTGGAGGAGGAGGTGGAGGAGGAGGAGGAGAAGGAGGTGGAGGAGGAGAGCAGCGCGTTGCCTTGCTTTGTCTGCTCCACCTGCATGGCACATGCTGTCCTTTCAGCAATACAGTGATGAGACAATTTACTGTCAACAGTGTCCTAACAGTGTATCTCTGATGTTGTTACAGTGCATTGACTTAGTGGATGGTGGCTTTCAACAAAGTTCACTGCCATGCCACACTGTGGATTATTCATATTTTATCCCATGGAGGATGACGTTGATGTTTAGGGTTAGTCGTTGTACATTCCTCAAATTGTGACCACTACAGACATGATCATCCCATAAGCACTACAATCTACACTTTATGTCTTTTTGTGAACTGAGGTGTGAAAACTAAAGCCTTTTTTTTTATTTTCAATGTAGAATCTTGTATGACAATGTATGTTTAGGGGTTTAATGTGGAAAATGTAACGTGATATAAATGTTTTGGGGAATACACACAGTACACAGTTTTTGCCACTGGGTGTCTCTGCTGGCCAGCGGAGGAGCCAGTGACATCCTCTGTCTTCTTGCCCCTCCCTGAGACGACACTGCAATTCTTCTTGAGGCTGAACAGATGTTGTGTGAAGCACAGTCAGTCACATTGTTGGTGCCTGAACAGCATCTCTGTTGTCTGTTCGCCTTATGCTTTTGTCCTTTTTTACCGTTGTCGATCATGTAGTGTTAGTATGCAGAGTTTGGACCAATGTCTCGTCTTATTCACTTGAGCACTTTAATTAAGTAGAGACCCTGGAGTTGTCCGTTGAGCACAGATTTGAAAGAGCTTGTCTGGAGATTTAGCATCGGTCATAGCAGTGCTGTCACTGAATGTGTCTTGATTAGCAATATTTATAGAGAGAGAGAGAGAGAGAGTCCATGAATGTCTATGAAAGGCACAAAACAACCACCCACAAATGGTACATGACCTAAGATGAAGGCACACACCTGGAAAAGCACATAGCGGAAGCACATGAAAGGAAGCACAAAGGAGTTACATGTCGTTTCTTAGTGAGCAATGGATTTTACCAGTCGACCCGATAATTATATCATGAGTCAGCACACTGAACTGAATTTGTGATGTAACTGACGGATCATGTTGGTTACGGTTTGATTCCTGCCCCCCCACAGAGGTCAGTGGAGGATAAAACAAGGTACTGAGATGTGTTGTACCATCAGGCCATACTGCACTGCTACCAGCTGATCTGCACAATCAATAAATACATGACAATTTACTGAGATGAAACACTTGAGCTATCACTGATGCGGAAGATCCTGTACAAAGAGAGAGAGAGCACAATCGCAATACATCAGTTTATTATAATCTTGTGGAAACAGCATCATTCACCGTGACAGACAACTTCCCTCATTTGTTTAAATGGTTTGCCCATTTAGATGCATGATGCCAAGGAGTTTCCCTTGTTCCACACACCGGGCACAGCAGGTCAACTGCCTCTAAAATGGAAAGACACTTGAAAGCACTGCTGAAATACAATGTGCGATGGAACAAGGTCTTCTCTTATTGGACCAAGTTCGCCCAGTAATTAGGTATTGTAATTTTGTATTGATATTTGGTATTTATTATTGAAAACAAAGAAAGTTATATTACCACTCCAGGGTCTCTTTGTCTTGTCCATGTGTCATATGTATTGTATGTGTACTACAAAGCAACTCCTACAAGTTAACTCAGATTTCAAATTAGTGAGATTAACGCAACAAAATTAGAGTTATAGTGTATTTATTTAACTGTGCAAATAGAGTCTTTATGTGACCAAACCATAGCTATATTTATAGTACTTAAGACAATGTATTTAATCTGTATATATTGATGTACATTCTGAGAAATTCACAATGAGTATCTATAGTAAGAGTGACAGGGTGAATACTTGAGCTGTAAATAATAACTGTATATTTTGAAATATTTCTGATTTTTGTACGTAATGTACCTTTGGTGTCTGTTGATCTATGGTGTTAGTGTGTGGTTGTTCTCAATCAAAATAGCTCGAGCGACTGTGTTTAGTGTGTGTGTGTGTGTGTGTGTACATGGGTGTGTGTGTGTGTGTGCGTGTGAAGTACAAGTACATGTAGGTTTTGGTGTTAAAACGTGTGTGTTTTTTCCTCCACTCTCAGTGTTGTGTGCTGCTTACCTAATCCAGTAGATAGACTCCTGTTGTTGTGATGACCTGGGACCACTGATGTCAGCAATCTCTTCTGTGTTTTCTGGAGCCGCTCACTGGAGATACAGTGGCTTCCATCACAAAACTGACAACATAATCAAAATGAAATGTGTGACTACAATGATGAGCAGAAACAATCTTTTTTTTTCCTTGCCTAAGAGAATGGTATACTGTACAAACATGATGGAGGGAACCAGAAATTAAAGTAACCACTTTTATGAAACAGAACTGTGTTGCATGTGTCATTTATTCTGATTTACATGAGACTTACACTCCAAAGTGTGTCAAAATGTGTGTTTATAGTGACCTGGCTTTCCTTGATTCCTGTGATTTCAAGAACAATATTTGTTCTTTAGCAGTCCTGACATCTGCCATCTTACATAATCTTGTCATGATGTGTGAAGAAGAAGAAAAAAAAAAGAGCCAAAAAGGTGTTAGATCTCAACTTTATGCGGCCGTTTGGTTAGGCCACAGCACCAAGAAATTGCTCCTTGCGGAGAAAGATGGAGGTGGGAGTTAATATCTGCCTGTGAGGAAAAGTAATATCTGTCAGAATATAGTCTCTATGGGAGGGGACAGATACTCCCTTTGGACATTGGTTGCTAGTAGTGATTTACAGAGGCTGCCAGGAAATGTACATATTATATTTTGATGCCCAAATTCCATGTGATCTAATTTGGTTGGTGGTTTTTTTTTATATTTGTCTCCTTACCAGACACTAAAATGTGTTTTCAATTTCTGATGTTAAGATACCATCCAAGGCAGATTTTGGTTTTTACTATGGTTGCTTCTGGTGAATGATTGAAGCAAAATTTTGGTCGACTGGAAATAGAATCACCATTGATTCAACTGGTCTCCTGCGCTGTCGGCAGCAAGCGAGTTGCTGAATTGCTCAGTAACTGTCACAGATGGGGGTCATATCTCGGTACGTATGAAAAATGTCCGCCGCAAGCCTCAGTGCACAGTGCTGAGTATCAGTGACGGAGCCTGGGAGTCAGACACACAGCAGCACAGCTCAGCCTGGCCCCACGCCAGCAGCAGCAGTTACTAGAGCTCACTGGATGCAGTTACCTACTTACTGACCCACAGCTCAGAAACTCCCAGGACAGTGGACTGTAAGTAAGGAGGATGTGTGTGTTTGTGTATGTTTGTGTGTGTGAGAGAGACATAAAGAAAGAGAACGGCAGAGAGAGTGTGTGCGTGTGTGTGTGTGTGTGTGTGTGTGTGTGTGTGTGCGGGTGCAGAATACATCCCTATAAGCATGTGTTTGTGTGTTAAATCATGCTCAAGTGCTCTTGCTCATCCTCAGTTTCTGCACTACATGATAAAGGACCGTGGATCAAGCTCCTTTTTTGTGTTTTTCCTATCAATGGGCAGCTTTCTAGTTCTATGCCCATTGCCCTCTGCTTGCTGTTATTACACTTGGCCCAATCAATGATAATCTCGGGTGCATTGTCATTCAGTAACAAGAAGAAACTGTGGTAATTGCAATAAGCCGAGTCCACCCTCCATCCTTTCGGCTCTCAGGGCCACTTTACACATACGGCTGTTAAACCTCTTCCCACTACTAAATTGAATGAAATTGCTTGGATCACATCCCATTGTGGTGCACACTTGGCTGGAAATGGATGCAGCAATTTGGTTAGGTATAGCTTCAGCAACCATTATTGTCACATGGTGCAATTTAGCCTTAGCAGCGTAGCATGGAACCAGGCATTATCCAGCTCTAACATCTCAGCATGGACACAAATTAGGAGTAAAGGCTGCACACAGTCATACATCCATCGCAACGCAGCCTTATTATGGGCTGTTGACAGCAACACATCATCTGCCTTTTGAGCTGCCAGGCGCAACACCTGCTCTTTACCTCTGCTTAGTGGCTGAGCATTTATACAAGTGCAGTCAAATGGTACAGATTTACTGTATATCACTGTTGTGCAAGAAAAACATTTGCAAAATGTCAACAGTCACACTGGTGTGAAAATAGCCTGGCTTGCTGTCTCTAAACACATGCCTCCCAGGTCTACTCATGTCCTTGAGTTTGAAAAAAACAAAACAAAGCTGAGCATTCCAGTCTAATTCTAGCCTCACTTGTGCTGAGTAGTGGATTTAATAAAATGCTGCACAGCTCCCACAGGTAATCTTCAACTCTACAATCTATGAGTCAACAAAGTGTTGTTTCTTTAATTGATATCCGACCGCATGTGCTTAGACTTCCACTAAAGCAGGAACTGGGACTTCCAGTGTGTTGGCTTGGCCACACAGGTTGTGTGCGTAAATGTCCCTCTATTTTTCTCCCAGGCTGCGTCACACTTCCATTCTTAACCTGGCAGTCCTGCGCACTTTGAAGCACATCTCACTATTCAGTATCCTGTAAACAAATTCATTTCCCACCACTGCTCCACCTCTGTCCCCCATGAGTTACACAGATATGGGTTGAGGTGTACACAGTGTAAACATGCACACACACACACACACACACACACACACACACACAAACACACACATAAACACATGCATATATCACTTCAGTCCCCCACAAATGAGCCACACTTAGAGAGGCTAACGTGTGCACATACTCACTCAATCATGCACACACACACACACACACACACACACACACACATATTCACACGCAGTAATGGGAATCCCATCTTCACAGCTAATTACGCGCAGGTTCCCTTACAGATGTTTATCTAAAAAGAGCGCATGCAGCCAAGAGGCCACTTCCCATTTTCCCACTGGCCCCGCCACCTGAATTAGGAAGAGGCTGCGGTGCGGCACATTTTTCACACTTTGAGCAGCATTTTCCTGGCAGAAGGGATTGTGGGGGAGGAGATCAATCAGTCATATTCTCACATGGCTCTTTCAGCTCGCTGTCAGCTTCCACACCAGAGGCCAGCTGGTCCTCCACAAGGCCTGTTCAGGGGACTGACCAGACAGCCACCACAGCTCATTACTGTATGACCAGCTAGTCTGCAAACAACCCCGAGCTTTAACTGCATTCGCAGTGAAGGAGTCCATATGTTGTTCAGTAGCAATAAGCAAAGTGTTTTGAATAGACAAAGTGATTTTATGTGACAAAATGTTTTTCATCTTCATCAGACACTTTTCATCAGATCACTTGGAGTAACTGAGTAATGTAACATCCTGCTCTCCTGTCTCACTCAACAGAAGGCTATTGACAAAAACTAAACACATATCAATAAAGCACTTTTTATCATTTGACAGACACTGTTAATCAGATCGCTTTTAAAAATGACAGCGTGCCTCAACAAAACATGTTGTCTGCCTTTAGTTTTTAGCATCACAGGATGAGGGGGCAGCAGTAACTCGGCTTATGGAGGAAGGCGGCTATAGTTTGAATCCTTGGAAATCTGAGCAGGATAATGGATGATGGATGAATAGAAAAAAACAGTAGAAGACTGTGGTTGCACTGGAGATCTCCCAGGTGTAAATGTGTGTAACTGTATCGATGTTAAGCAGGCGTTGCTGAAAAAGCCCATTTGGTGGACAGATCGGCCTCGGGCCAAGGAGCAATTGAGCAGATTTTGGTGGTGAACTGGATCTGCGATTCCCACAATGAGGCAATGATAGTTTGATGATCGTACATTACATTAGGTCATTTAGCAGATGCTTTTGTCCAAAGCGACTTCCAAAAAGTGCATTTTTTCAACAGTAGTCAAACCAGCTGTTGTCACAGTCTTCATCAAGACTTTAATAGGAATAAGTAGCATTTGTAGAATCAGAAAAAACTATAAAACTAATGGAGATAGAGACAAATCCTAAGGGCATTTTTGTCAAGAAATCAATTTAACTTAAAACTTCAGAGATAGGGATGATGTATTTGGGTGTAACAGCAAACCCTCCCTGGATAAATCAAGTACTGTAATGTAGTAATATAGTAATATAACGCCCTGCTCTCCTGTCTCACTCAACAGAAGGTTATTGACAAGACTAAACACATATCAATAAAGCACATTTGCATGTTTCACTCTCCTGTCATCCTGTTTTTCATTCATGTCTGCTATTTTTATTGTTTAAATTATTGCCTTTTATTCATTTTTACCCCCGCCAAGGAGGTTATGTTTTCTCCCCTGTTTGTTTATCTGTCTGTCAGCAGGAAATCTCAAAAAGCTATCAACAGATTTCCATTAAATTCGGAGGACAGATCAGCCTTGGGTCAAGGAATGATTGAGCAGATTTTGGTGGTGGTCTGGATCTGGGATTTCTGCGATGAGACACTGATGTTTTTTTTAGCCATAACTATAAAAATAATGGAGATAGAGACTTGATTCCAAATACTAAGGGAATGTTTGCAGGGTCAAGGAATCAATTTAACGTAATGATGTTTTTGGGTGTAACAGGAAGTTGTTCAGAGTTGGCGGAGGTTTGCGCTCTCTAAGTGCCTTCTATTTATTTGATTGCTTTCAAATGACTTTATAGCAATGATCTAAAAAGTGCTATATAAATAAAGTTAGTCATATTATTATATCATTATCCAGAATAGTGAGTGTGTGAAGTGGTGAGGGGCAGGTTAGTAGTCATTATGAGTTGTGATACAGTTTGAACACAGAGAAACAGGTAGAGCAGGTCACAAGAGCCGGCTGTTTCCCCTCAGTCTGTTTTTTCCTGTTGGATGAGCAGCAAGTCGTGCGTCAGGCTCTCTGCTCTGCTGTGAGACACGGAGAGGTCAATTATCTGATGGCACAGCAAGGGAAGCAGGATACAATGGGCCCCTTTCAAGAACCACCCAATAATAGGTCTTGTAACATGTTTCTTTTCTCAAACTTGATCAGAAGTGAGCAGAGGGATAACAAGGTTCTGGTTTGGACTCCCTATGTTTGCTTTTGCTGCTTAAGTAAAGAAAATACTCTCTTTACATTAATAGAGATCAGGGTTGGGGACAATTCGTGAATGAACTCATCAATTATAGTTCAACTGATAAATTATTATTTATGTATTGTAATTAATGTATACTTATAATTTCAGGAAGTTGAATGAAATTCTGTGAAATTCCAAGTTTTTTAGTTTTTTCTTACCACATATCTGAGATTATATGTTATATATTATCAATACTGAAGATCATAAAATATTAAAGATCACTTTCAGGTGGTATTTTATGCAGAACATGTAATCGTAATACATACATTATGATTGAATGTATTTGATTTGTTTAACTGTCATTCATTTGATTCATGATGTTTGATTTATAATGTTTAGCAAGTCAAGACAAACTCTCTTTGAAGTGGAATTTAATGGAATTTAATGGAATTCAATTATGTTTCCTGTCATTCCAATTCAATTCCAGTTCTGTTTCCATGGAGCTGGGTGACATTCCAATTCCAATTCCAACAACTGAATTGGACTTTACCATGCATTCTCAATTCAATTAATGAATGGCCCCAACCCTGATAGAGATAGGGTATTCATGAATTGGAACATTAAACAGCACATACAGTGTCTGCCTGCTTTTACTCTATGTAATGTTCAATATAAAAACTTACAACATGAGAGTAATCCTTGAGCACAAACCATGGCTCGTAGTTAAAAGTTCACAGCAGAGGAACATGGACACCAGCAATTATCTCCACACTCAAACCCTGCTGGACCACAATACACCTTGTCTTCCTGGATCCCAATTAGACGGTTGAAGCGGCTGCGCTCCCAGACACCCACTGACAACCAGCACCTTTAATAACCGCCGCGACGCCTTGAACCATGAAGAGGAGAACCTTTCGTGTTTCCCTTGCACTGGAGCTTGTACGGTATCAAAGAAGAGCCAGAAATATCTCTGGACCGGCAATAAAGATGGAGCATTGTGTTTTGAGCAAGAAAATTTTCACTGGACTTTAAGTCATTTAAGCACAACAATTGTTCAGTGTGAAAATAAGAAGTAAAAACAACACTCTAATTCAAGTGACATGCTCCGCAATTATTTCTTTCTTTGTCCACAGAATGAATACACGTACACACATGCACACACACACACATACACACACACACACACACACACACAGGTCAGCCATACAAAGCTGTTCCATTCATCCTCACATAAAAGCTATTTGTATCTGACTTCTTGAAGGGTCACAGGTAAACAGGAAGAAGTTTGAAAAGCACCAGGAAGAGCGAGGGAGGTGCAGAGGTCACGGAATCCATCTGTGCTAATATAAACAAACAAGCCGAAGACAAACACTGCCTTCTGACTGTATTAATCGTTTTTTTGGTATTGAGAAAGGCTTTCTGGAACACATTTATTGTCAAAACAAGGCAATCCCACACTATCATTGTGTTAAAAAAAAGCCATATTTAACTTTATCAAACATCACAACATCATTTTTTTTTAGCATACATGAATGAAAAGCCAACTTTTTTTCTTTTTGTTTTGCCAAGAATAAGTATATACACAGACTCTCATTAACAATATATGCAAGCAGTCATTACTGAGAGATTGTAACCACAGACAGAATAATATAATGCTATCAAGTTCCACATTGTTGCAGGTTTTAAACTAGGCTTTAAAAACAAAAGCAAGTGACGTCACTACAGATGTCATGGTCAGAAAATAGCAGTGGTTGACAGCTTATGAATTCATGACGGCAGTGTGCTTGCCAAAAAATGTTCCACCAAAAAAAAAAAAGAAATATTACTCATCCCAAGCAAAGCAAACGCAGGCTCATGAGCAGATGGAAATATCTACATGGCATCTTTGGACGAGCATCAGGAGAAAATTGGCAGGAGGCGGCAGGGATCTTTGGAAATATTTGGAAGCAATTCATTCTTTCAGATTCCACTCCAGCAGTGCTTGGCAAGAGTCCTGTAGGTCAATATTATGATATTGATCTCACTTAATCAGGCATCTTAATTGGAAATACAATACCCTATCAAATGGTGTGAGTGGGATGGCCGACACCAATTTCAAGGGAAACATATTTCCCCTCCTGAGTGATGTGTAGCTCTGATTACAGCGCTTTCTCTTGCTAGCAGGGAACCACTTCAAAAATATGAGGAATTACAATCTGAGGAAATGGGTTTTTTGTTGCATTACAAAACATAGATATATAGATATAGTGCTGCACCTGTGTGATGACACAATATATTTGTTCTTTAGGTGTGTTAAACCCAGTAAAATTGAACCGTCCATATTGTGTTTTCTCCATATCAGTGAGCTTTATTTTTGCCATAGTTCGGTCTTGGAGGACATTCAACATCAGAGTTAATTTAACTGGCTCAACATCCACAGATGTAGATCCTTGGACTACAACCATTGATTTGTATTAGACGTTCTGACCCGTCCTAATAGCCAGTGTCAGAATAGACCGACCGCTCTAAGATCTCCTCTTCTGCGATAGAGCAGTGCCATTATCTTCATGTTCATCATCCTCCTCATCTTCATCTTCAGATGTGATCACCGGAGGTCGGGGATGATTGTCCAGCACTGGGAGGAGGGAGGAGAGATGTGGGAGGAGGGGGGAGATGCATTGTGGTTCCCTTTTGTGGGTCTTCAGAAGGCTGAGGAGGCTGATTTGTTGCATTGATCACTACTCTGATTGAAGCTGCTCATATGGCCACTGCTGAGAGATCCTCGTTGGTTGCTATGGTTTCAGGTCTATGCCAAATCTGTCTCCTGGCAGAGCCGGGCTGTCGTTTTCCTCACACCAGGCAGGTTGGGGAGGAAGGAGAGGCTATCAAAAAATAACCCATGCAGTGATGATTAAATTACCCATCTGGAGACGCCAATATCTTATCCCGTTACACAGGTAAACTTACATGTCTAGTCTTTTTAGGGCTTCATGTGATCAATATGAATTTGGAGAGAGAAGAGCATGAGTCAGTCAGTGAGACAAGGGCAACATCAAGGGCTCTAATGCTTTCCACTATACCAAATCCACTGCAAATCTCCTCAACCACAGCTTGAAGTTGAATGAGCCACCCACCAGCAATCATACCTGGTTACTTGATAGGGGCCCCAATTAGTGAATCGACCGCCGTATGAAACATTTAACAGCTTCACATTGTATTTCTAGCAGTGTAAGCAAAGTGAGTGAGTTGAGGGTAGCGCAGTAATTCCTTGATGAATAACATCGGCGCCTTAATGATTCCCCACCTACCTGGGGAAGGCCTCAGCTCTAATGCATTAGCCACTTAATGTGTGCAGCCCCAGTCAAAAGGGATGATTGCACCCATTCAGCCATCGGTCTGGAGTGCAGCTCTGATACGTCCTGTCCGTAACGACAGCTGAGGAGCGGTGGGCGCTGATTAGACCTCTGTTGAGAAACAACGCGTGGTATCAGTCTCTCACTCCTCATTGATCTCAGAAGGAGGTAGAAGACTTTATTATGCATGAGTAACGATCTACAGTAAGGAGATCGAAGCAATGTTTGCAATGTAGTGTTACTGTAAAGAGAAGGCATTTTAAGAAAGGTCATACAGTGTGGCAAGAAATGTTTTTGAGTGAAACCATAGAGCTGATTAATATTCATGAATCCTACCGTTCACATCTAGCCCCTTCACCCAGCCCTCCTTTTATCCATTTTATAATTATTTCCTTTCAAAGTGTCAGGAAGTGACTGCATGGGAATGTATCTAAATGGACCCAGTATTTCAGAGACTTGAGAGGACATCGCGAAGAGGCAAATGCACATACTAATGGCCATGTTATTTCCCCCTGTCTTCAGACATAATGGCCAAGCTCTTACATAAGGCATCTCTCTCTCTCTCTCTCTCTCTCTCTCTCTCTCTCTCTCTCTCTCTCTCTCTCTCTCTCTCTCTCTCTCTCTCTCTCTCTCTCTCTCTTCTAAGAGGAATCTCATCCCCTGTAACATGAATTTACTAAATGGTAGTAAAGAGCTTTACGAGAGGCTGTCCAGACAACGCTGCCTTCAAAGTTTCATAAACTTCCCTTGCTGTTAGTTGATTCCCGCTGCAAAACAAAGACATACAGTCGCAGTGAAAATGTCGCCCAAAACTAATGAGAGAGCGACAGTCAATTAGTTATATGTCAGTTTGATTGATTATCGTGTTTGTAAGTTAGTTCAGGAACTATAAATGCTTCTTGGAAACACATCACATGGGTTTCCAACTCTTACACAGTTTAAACAATCATACGTTCTATTCACCTTCCGCCAGATATCTGAGTACGAGAGCTGACTTCTCAGAAAGGCCCAAAGGAGCAGTGTAGATGTTTTCCACCAGCTGATGCGTATCCAGTTAGCCAGGTCACTTGGCGCTTGGTGAAGCTTGATTATTGAGACACCGTCCCATTCCAGACCAGGCACAGGCCCAACATGTCTGACAAACAGGAAATTTCAGAGGTAGAGTGTGGAGTACAATTTGTTCAGATTAGACATTAGTCATGTTTCTTCTGTTGATTATATTGTAGTCTAGCATCTAGACTTAAAATCATCATGTTTTCAAGATGTGCAAAAAAATCTGCCAATGGGGTGAGAAAGTTTCACTTGTTCCCAATGCAAATCAACATGTTTTAAGACTTTCTTGGGCATTATCTTGATACTTGATCAAGTGAAATTATCTTACCCATTTGGAGATTTCTTTCACATTTTTAAGGGAAACAAGATTTAAAGACTCAAAACTAAGAGTAAATAGGCTGAACGACTTGAGAGTGATATTGCAGTGAGGGGGGTAATATCTGATAGGAGACAAAGTTCTGTATAAAAACACTTTGGAAACACAACTGTATGATTATACAAAAGAAAAAAAACTCGACTCCATCTCCCACATCACAAATCCAGACACAGCTTTGTCATATTTTCCTGCCTCAGCCCGGTCCAAATGAGCTTATTATGAAGTGAACTCTGCTGTCTGTGCCTCCTGGCCTTTTCATTGGCTTGCATGCAGCAGCTCCGTCACTCATTAAGATGTGAATGCTCAGCACCTGAGTCTTCTGGACAGCTGATTGAAACAGCGAGCATCCAATTATTTCCACTGGCTGGCATTTGAATGGAACCAACAAAAACAAAAACAAAACGTGAACTCATTTAAGGACCGTGTGCACCCGTGGCGATTTAAAAGAATTATCTCAGCGTAACTGTGGAGAGTGTATGATGCAAATGATCAAATGCAAATGATCTTTCCATGGAAGCTCACCATATTCAACAGCAAAATTGAAAGACTAAAACATTACTGATCATATCTGTTTTTTTGTGCTGATTAATCACAAGCTGTTACCAACTGACTCAACCATAAGCCATATGTCCCAATGAGTGTCCTTGGCCTCTGTGTTGCACTATTAACATTATTAATACTTCGACTTGCAAACATTTTCAGTCTCTGTAGTCTCACACCTCACACATCTTCAGCAGACATGTTGACCCTTAAAGCAATATTCCACTTAGTTTTAACGTGGGGGTTATTTGGCACTTGACCGCCATGAAAACTCGAATATAAACTAATCACCAAGATCTGATGCAGCTGGACGTGTTTGTAGCATTCAGATTTTTACTTCCCATTCGTTTGAATGAGGCAACGAAAAAAACCTGAAAACTTACATTTAACAAGTTGGTGAACAGATTCAACAACAGATCCTGCTTTTAAGACAACAAAGCAGTCCTGGGTACCTCCACATTTTGCGTTTCTATTCTTGGTTTACACTAGAATTAGTATTAAAAAATTAAAGTAGATCCGGTCCCCCAAACAGGAACAATCTCTCCTAAATGGTGTCCCTGTGCTCTGTTCTCTTCTATCAATAAAAATGCTATAGGGGGGAATTATGTTCTAAAACGTTGGACCAACAGTCTATTGAAAATCACAGTATAACAGGATCTGTTGTTGAATCTGTTCACGAAGTCTATCAGCCCAGATTGACTTTCTGGTTCAGAAATAATGCTGCGTAGTATCTGATGACTTGAGTTCCTGTGTGTTTGCGCCGGTTTGTCGTGTTCAGCTGGTGTCCTGTCGGTGGTCTGATGATCGTGTCACGGTTGCTAGGGAAGAGAGCGGCAGTGTTTGATGGCGGGGAGTAAGGGAGCTGATGTGGTGTGTTTTCCTCCAGGGTCGTCACTGATGGAGCTGCGGAGTCAAAGGGCAATATCAATGTTCTTTCACTGTCGTACACTTACTTTCCCACTTTTTACCCCCCTGTCTCCCTCTCTCTCTCTCTGTCACTCACACACACACACACACAACACACAGAGGGGGCCGGAGGAGAACAGGGAGTGCTGTCCATTAGTGGCCCCACTGAGACTGGCCTTCTGCTGAACACATAATGCTTCTGCGGCAGGGGGAAACTCCCTCTAGGAGTGTTGACCGAGAAATAATACATTTGCTCTTCACAGATCATTAAGTTTCCATCCCCGTTCACAGAGTTGGATTGGTTTCATTCATTATTTTTGTGTATGTGTGTGTGTGTTGTTGTTATTGTACTTTTCACTTTAGGACTGTCCTCAGGATGCATTCTGCCTGAACTGTTATGAAGAGTTTTGAAAAACGATGATAGAAACGGACATCGTAATTCTAGTAATTTGTAGAAGAGATGAGAGCGGCAGTAGAGAGAGATTTGAGTCACAGGCTTGTGACCGGAAAGTTACATTTAAATACTGAACCGCCTAGGAAAAGTGAAGGAGTGATATTCTTTCTCACTTCAACAAATACTGCCACTTTGCCCTTGAGCAAGGCACTTAACCACCAATTAGATAGATAGACATATAAACAGATAGACATATAAACAGATAGATAGATAGATAGACAGACAGACAGACAGACAGACAGACAGACAGATAGATAGATAGATAGATAGATCAGCATGTTTGTTTTCAGTTTGTTTGAAGTTGCCAGGCAGATCTTAATAGCGTGCTTTGATCTCTTGTAGCGGCGCAGTGGCACCTGAGTGGCTTGCAAAGCCGTCAGAGATTGATTGACGCCATCTGAAGTGATGAAATATAATAAGTTGTGAGCTCAGCCTGGGGGGAAACATGACACAGGATCCTCTGCTCCCATAATGCCGTGCATAGCTATCAGTGAAGAGGTTCTGCGGCTACACATCCACTCCAGTTCTAAAGGCTAATAGGGGTTAGCTCTCCAAATGGGGATGACGCTTGAACTCGGGGAGAAGAGATATGGAGGGGAAAAGAAAAAAAAAAACACCCAACGCCCTAAAGCTGCATCTCCATAGCAACCACATTGTGCCTCTGTTTTCTCCCTCCTTTCATTTGTCCTTAAGAGGCGAGGAATTGGCGGAACAAGGCTTGCACAGAGGAGAGCCTGTGAATACTGATAGACAAGGCCAAAACCAATTACACCTTCGCTTTCTGACATGTGACAGACACGCTGTTCTCGCTCTGGACGGGCTTTCATTAGTTAGGCGTAGGCTGTGGCTACTAAAAAAAAATCCTTCTCTTTTGATGATAAAATATTCTTGAGCTACATACAAAAGAAAGATATAAGTTTTGTGTCAGCTTTGATGTTACCACTCCTTGCGTCAGACGTCAATATTTGTTCACGTGTTTGATGGACTTTATTTACTTTTACAAAACATTCAGCAGCACATACAGATTCATTAAAATGGAATGAAAGCTTTCTATGTGAAATCTTTAAAGTAAGATACTTTCACTTGTACAGCTGTTCAAAACAACTAAAAAGGCTTAGTCATATCCCAGGAGTTCGAAATGAATCTTCTCACTCATAAAAAAAAAACAAAAAAACACAACCATGTGTTGCAAACAGCAGAGGAATGGAAAGGCTTTCTTGACAGAGGCACCAGCAGACTCACACAGCTGCTATAAAACTATAGTTAGAGTTGCACAAAGTGTGTTCAGTATGGTGATCCAAATCCCACCATGCACCAATCTGTCGTCAACTCTCAAGTGCTTTTGAACTTGAGCAATAGTCCAATAGTCATACATAATTTATACAAGGCATGGAGACCCCTTACCTCTTATGGATAGTGGAAAGAGACATTGCTTATTATAGGCCACCCTCTAAATCGTGGCCTCATAAAGTCATAAGTGAAGTTTATTATTCCACCAGTCAAGATAAGAAGTCAAGATGGCCCCTTTCCACAGGGTATCACTGAGTGAATGCAGCGGTGAACTGGCTGGGGCTGAGGTTGAGCATTTCTCCATGGAAACTGTGTTCAATATCGTCATGACAACCTTCAACGGAGGAGAAAAAAATAAAACAACAAATGAGGGGAAACAATGAAAGGGAGTAATCAGGGATGACAGGACGAGGCCTGTGACAGATACTCTCCCTCAACTTGCGGCTCAGTCGCTCTCTCCTCTGCCTCGCGCTGATCTTGTTTCATGAATCACGGCCCGGCAATCTGTCAATCACTGGAGCGTGCTTCCTGGCCCTCGGAGTGTGTGATGCTGCTACACCAAAAGAGTTATTCAGGTGTGCAAAACTATCAGCTACTGTGATGATGACTGCTTTGTTTTGATAGAGTCGTCAAAATATGGCGTTCAAGCAAAGGGAAGCATCCAGCCGGGCAATTATCACCTCCCGCCAAAGAGAGGTACACAAGTTTAAAAAAACACTGTTAAGGTGATAAGTCTCGCAGGAATTAGTGAATTTTTGTTATATAATTTTGTTGTGCGACTGCGACTGCCAACTGCATGGCAGATGCACTGGATATAAGAGCCCATGTGGTGATCACAAGGCATTTTCTGCTGTTAAACCAGGATGTTATGTGATATCTGATGTGACCATAACATTCAAATGCCATCGCAGTGAACATGACTGATATTAAGAGTTTGCCTTCACAACAAGAGCTGAGCTACAAAAACTTTCATTCACTCATGCCTTCTTTACCTTTACATTACCTTCCTTTATTGCTTATTCCTTTTCAGGGTCACATGGGGCTGGAGTCTATCCCAGCATGCATTGGGTGGAAGGCAGGGAAACACCCTAGACAGAGTGCCAGTAGCATCATACCAAAGATTTGAGTGCAGCATATCACTTACAGACATGTTGAAGGCTGGTTCTCCATTTAAAATGCTAAAATGGCCCCAAAAATCAAAACACAGCCCACCAGTGCATCTGATTTTAATACTGTGGCAAATGGTAAATGAAATCCTAAAGGTTTGCTAATGAAAGAGCCTTCAAGCTACAAAACCCACCTATCACACAATTTCAATTTGACCCATGTCATCACTTTGCATATAGATGGTATAGAGGTGATGCATGCACTCAACTCCAACAACTTGCCAATTTGCGGCCTTAAATGGTCAAGGTGGCAATGGTCAAGTCTGTTCTACTATGGTCCTTGGTCCTGGGACGATTTGCAGGCCAATCTCAAACTTGAGACCCTTATCTCTTTAAATGATTTTAAACTTAGAATAATGGAAGTGGTCACTGTTAGCTTTAGTTGCTTCAACTAACAAACACATGACTAAATATTGCTGCCTTGTTTATGCACTGTATTATGTAATGTATTCTTGTCGTACCTATTGTTGCTGTTGTGATTTGATGTTGTCGTCCTGTTATGTCTTTGATGCTGCTATTTGACCCTGTCTTGGCTAGGTCTCACTTGTAAAAGAGGTTTTAATCTCAATGTGACTTTGTACACATATATATATATATCTCTAGTGATAAGATGGCTATTATTCTTTAATTTTCTTAACCATTGAATCCTTAATTTAATGAATTGTTAATATAAACAGAGCAAAATAAGTGAGAACACCCATTTGAGCGACAGTAACAGAACAAGTGCATCTGCTCCTATCAGTCCAGTCAACCTCTCAGCCCACATTTAGCCTGGTAAGAGAGTGTGTGTCTGCTCTCATATGAAAACAGGGTGTCTGCTTTCATATTCATGCAGCCTTGATGTTTGTGACTCACCGATGTCATCTTGTCCTCCTCCCCTGTCACCACAGTGCAGTGCACACTTCAGCTCTGAACATCAAAACGTTCCTCATGGGCAACAACAGTAATGATGATCTTGCCCTGAGCTGAGGTGTGAGTGAGTGTGAGTGTGTGTGTGAGTGTGAGTGTGAGTGGCTGTCTGCGCGGGTGCATGTGTGCTTGACTCAAGTGTGTGAGTGTGTGAGAGAGTGTTTCTGCATGCATTGCGTGCGAAAGACAGAGGGAGGGGGAGACGGAGGCAGGCGAACAGTAATTAGCGTTGCCTGTCATCCCAAATCTCCATGGAGATGTGTTCTGTATGCCATCTACACCTTCAGTACATAATCATGCAGGCACAGGGGAGCAGGAGGCATGGCTGTGACTTCCATTACACCACTTTGAGCGAGCAAAAGATCAACCAGACCACAGTTGGGTGTCACTATAAATAGAGGTAGTTAACAAAACAGCACCGCTATGGTCACAAACTGTGCCGTTAATGGAACAATGTGGATTCCATAGCGTAAGCTGTGATTGGAAATATTCTGCGTCAAAACAGAACGGGAACGCACACAGAAGACAGTCGCACGCTTTTATCTGAAACACAGGGGGGGAAATGGATTTTATTTGTATTTCTGCATAGAAACACATGCCTACATGATACAAGATATCCACTGCTTTGCATCGGACGCACAACATCTGACAGTTTGACTGGGTTTCAATCCAAGACATCTCACACCTACACAACCCATAACAAGGAAATCCCAAACTGATGTACTGTGTGCTTCTCCTCTGTCAAGTATATACAACAGGGGGAATGGGAAACGAGGCTAAAAAGGTGAATAAATCTGAATTATCAAAATAATAATCTTTATAATAATCTTTCATTATTGGTTACTTTAACAGAGCTTCATGATGCATATGCATGTCATATACATAAGAGAAAATGATTTAGGAATGATCCAGTATATCGTACTGTGCTACATACAACTGTGCTTTTACATAATTACAGACTTCTGTGTCAGCATAAAAATGGGGCTGGAGTCTAATTAAGATGAAATAAACTTTCCATTTGTTTATTAAACATAAGGCAACTATGGTCGACCATGAGGAATATATTAAGTCACCAGTGAAAGAAACCACACTCCTCCTGTTCCCTCCTTGGAAACATGTAAAAGCGTTTCTACAGATCTGACACAACTAGAAGTGTTAAGGAACAAATCTAATTACATTACTGCACAAAGCTCCATTACTTAACAATAGGCACAACTGGAACTGATGTCGTAGTGTGTATTTTTTACTATGCTTTCACTAACGATGGTAATGAAAATCTACCATGTAATCTAATAGAGCCTACATTTGGTCCCGACTCAACCAGTAATGATGCATCAATTGTATACAGCTAATGTAATAGACAGACAATACCGTTCCATTGATTTTTTTTCTCTCTCTTTTGTACAAGGATTTACAGACAGTGTGTTGCCTGAGCAGCATTCATAACACGCTGTGTCTTGACAAATATCTGCATGTTGTCCCTGTGGTCTGTGTTAAATAGCAGTGGCACGACAGAAGGCAGAGACCGGTTCCTCAACAAAGTACTCTGGACAACAATTTCAAGTTTTCATCTAATTCTAGTTCACAGTAACATTTTTTGCTGTACAATCCCATATTCACACGTTTTGGGTGTTTTTTTTACTCAACAGTTACGACATTGATGGATAAAAGACAGAAGTTAAAATGACATCAAAGTTAGCGTTTTTTTGAGTTCCAAAAAGAACTCAAACTAACCATACCTAAACACTTTTTTTTCACACATTAAAAAACCTCGCTCTCAAATGCATGGTAGCAATATCTCATGCCGGGTGATTAAAACAGAGTCACTTCAGATCCAGACAAGCTAAGATATGACTGCTAAATGATAAGCATATTAATGTTAGTCATTTTCAAGGTACATCATACAATGCTAGATCATGCAATAGGCCTACATGCAAAATGCGTCGTAACATATAGATGAGTGCACATTTGTGTACTATGCATCTGATTTTCTACCACAGGGTTTCGGATGTGTGAATGAGACAAAAAAGTATTCTTTATCCTGAATAAAAAGAATCCGGTCTGCAGTTCGTTCGCTGGGGGAAGGAAGGGGAACAGAGCCGAAGCTCAACCCAACACGTGTCCTTGTTTCACCGTGAGTTTGTGCCCTTTCTCCTTTTCGCAGCCAATCAGCATCAGGTTAGAGTGGTGACCTCCGGCTGAGCGTAGTTTCCCGTGGCGGCCAGGATGTCTTTACAGCTTTCTGTTGGGCAACACAGAGGGTGGAAATACAATCACTCAAAACCACATCAAACAACATCTTCTGATATGGGCATTAAGGAGCTGGAAAATGGAACTGGAGTCAAAGGCTTGGACATACCTGATTGAATGTTTTTCATTATCTTAAAGCCATTTTGATCTAAAGGCACTTATGCTTGAATCCTTGAAATTTGCTTCTTAGACAAATATAAATAGTGAAGTTGATGCCTATGTATGAATTTCTTTCCAAATGGCAGCTACTTTAAAGAATCTTAAATATAAGATAGTTTTGATTTAACACCTATTTGGTCACTGCATAATTCCATTTGTGTTATTTCACAGTTTTGACGTCTTTACTATTATTCTAAAATGTGGAAAATAGTAAAAAAAATAAAGAAAAATGTGGTGTGTCCAAACTTAACTGGTAGTGTTTATATATATATTTCTGTACTGCGATGCAAGATCTGTGCTGAATAAACGCTGACCCCGGCCGTGTCTTAAACTGTGAAAGGTCCACAGGTATATTGGAAGAACCCTGCAGAGGCCAGCAGGAGCCTTTAGCCTTGACCAACCATGCTGTTAATGGAAACCTATTAGTGGCAATCATCTGGAGGAGTCACTTGGGAATACGGAAGCCCATCCCAACTCATAAGCCTTTCTCTGCCTCTCTGTGTATCGGCCTGCTGCATCCTCTTAGCAGCACTTGAATGGTTTGCCACACCATTATGCACTCATCGTAAGGAAATGAGCAGGCAGTTGTCACATCATGAGACAATGTGCTTTTCAAACAGGAGAGCGCTTGCTTCGGTGTATAAATTGTGACAGGGAGCGCAGACGCTGTCACAGACTGTCACAACCAAATCCACCAGTATTTTGCTCCTACCAGAGAGCAGGCAACCATTTCCTGGCACTGATAACCATCTAAGCGTTTTCAGACCGGCTGCATCCATCTGTCCTTTTCCCTGTTTCCTGCCATATTGCTCTCCTGACATATTATCCATACCCTACATCCTCTAATCCTGGAATTAACCTAGCACCATCCCCTATGGGCATAACACTGAACAGCAGAGCCAGTGCGCCATAATCTATTTCCAACTAACCAATTCAAAATGGCTCTAATTACGATGGCAAGCCTCCTCCATATTACACCCAAGCAAGGATTTCTGATTTTGCACTGAATTCTGATATAATTAAATGCTTTAATATTGTTAGGAAACAATGCAGATCCACCTCACCCATCCTGCAGGTAATGTGCACTAAAATGTGTTGTGTATGTGTGATATTCTCCTGTAATAGACTGGGATGTCATTATCCACATACTCACCAGACACAGGGCTCAGGATTGAATTACCCCCCCCCCCCCTCCTCTCGCTCTCAAAGATTAGTTTTGAGGCGTTCTGGCTTTGCTCAGCTTTCCAGCGTTTTTGTCTCGGCGATCAGAGGGGGGCTAGCTGGGCACTTCCATAAGATAACCATATCATTTAACATATTATTAGGAATAACTACATCAAGACAGACTTAGGAACATGTGTGCCCCTATCCAATGACGGATTTGCATGTTGTATTCACGGTGTATTTCAGCCCCTGCAGACCTTTCGGACTGGCAGGGGGAATTATCTGTGTCCTCAGCTCCGACCCTTACTACACATCACAACGTGTCCGCACACATCCCTTCTTCTCACCTCTCTGACAGGCTTAACTGAGGCTGTGTGACTGTTATCAGCACATGACAACATGCCATTAAGCTACACCAATCTACAACACTCAACACCTTCAGGGATTGACAAGGCTTTCAGGCAACTCGTTGAAATATAATTTCCTTTTAATGGGTTGTCGGAAAAAAAGGGGGGATACTCTCATTGGGGCCAAGCTAAGTGCCCCATTTATCTGTTGTTTTTTCCTTGACAGTGATGTACTAATGAGCTTTGCTAGAAAAATGCATCTTGGGAAAGTGCTTTTTTGTAGGTAAACACCTTCATTCTCGTTGGGCCTTTTGTAGATGAGAGTCAGGATGTTTAAGGGGTGGGATGTTTGCTCAGGATGTGAGGAATGAATCCATGACTGCCAAATATAGAGCCTCTTCTCACGAGGGGCTTTGGGTAGTTTGGGAAGCTCAGATGTGAGATCCGGCAGGCCATTCAGGCAGAGAGAGATGGCAGGCTGACAGCGGATGCTGATGAAAAGAATTAGGAGGAGCGTCACCTTCTCATTCACTGCACCCACGTTGCCCGTTTCAGATCTAGCTCTTAATATAGTCTGAATTTCAGAATATTGGTGTTGCATTTTAAAATTGTGTAGCTTAAGTTAGTAGAGAGACAAGGAGTGAGACAGAATGTGTTTATAGTTCTGTCAGAGCGTCTGGTAAGATCTAACAAGATGATTGATTTGCTTAGTAATACTCTAATTATACAATAACTTTGTATCAACATGTCAAACGCTAATGTAGTTGTGATGAATAGTGCTTTTTCTTACTTTATATACATATTTAGATACAACACTTTGTTTAGTACCCTGTGTTGCCACACAACCTGGGAGTTCTCTATGAAGACACTACATTATTCAACAAAGGCTAAGTCCCTGAGAGCACACAGACAGATAGATGATGCAATTAGTACTACAAAGCTCTTCAATTGATTTTCCTTTGATCTGTCAGATGAATAATGACTAAAAACTGCCCTTAGTCAGTTAGGGTTTGCAAGAAAGCTGATAAAGGTTTAGGAATGGAAGTGGGTATACTTTGAAGTTTTTCTCCCACCTTTTTAGCAACACACTGCAGCCTTGGTACAGTATGGCCCGGTGTGTTAAATCTATAGAAGCTTACAGTGGTATGCATCAATAAAGTTCCTATCCTGCAGCTATCTTCCACTAGTACTGCAACTGCCATGCAGCATTTTCTTTTATAAATATTATAGATAGATCTAAATATGCATATTATAACACAAAGCTTTTACAAGACCATTATTTTACCTTCTGATGGCTGAAAAGGGAGCAAAATCTGAAAAGAAATATAAAGTCCAAGGCACTCATGTGGGTTGTAGAGTTAAACAGCCTTTATTTCATTAGAGCTAAGACATTAAAATGCTTCTCACGCTACCAAAGCCTTCATCAGGGTGTCACCCTCAACAAACAGACATGTATGTATAGGATGTGGCTTAATTAAGTCACATGTCAGCCACCAGTCAATAAAGTATCGGCTAGATCACTTAAATCAGCCAATCATCTCTTGACTGACACACTCTTCTTGAATAATCTGATCCCTTCCCAAAGAGCACCAGTGGAAGTAATACGAAACACCCAAGAAGCACTCCTTCACGTTTTTTTGACTTGCAGAACAAAACGTGAATTTTCCAAAAACAACACAGTAAAATGTGGGACTATTCATGTGTGTGTGTAACCCACCAGTGTGGACGGTGGGCTCTCCGGGACAGGAGAAGTCTCCAGAGGTTAGCAGGAAGCAGGTGGCCTCTTTCTTAGTCTTGTCTCGTGCTCGGGAGCAGCGCAGGGACCACTTCTCGCTGGGGGACAGCGGCTGGGTCAGGCTGCAGCCCTCCTCCTCTGAAAGGGCCACGTTTGCATCCCCGTTCTGTTTGGAGTCTGACAGGATGACAAAAACACACAGCAACGTAAATGCCAAAGCTTTTACTGAGCCTCCCCTGAGGGCCCAGACAAAGGCAGAGGCATATTGCATAAAAACAGTATTTTCCTGTGATGAAATCCAATTTGACTGAGATCTTATAAGGAGTAATTGGATCCTGGTGTGTTACTGTCCTTATGACTAAGCGAGGTTCATCTGTCAGGCAAGCGCTGAAAAGCCTCAGGAACTATAAGATGAGCAAT
Organism: Centroberyx affinis; assembly: GCF_046629955.1. Classification (NCBI taxonomy): domain Eukaryota; kingdom Metazoa; phylum Chordata; class Actinopteri; order Beryciformes; family Berycidae; genus Centroberyx; species Centroberyx affinis. The sequence continues at coordinate 455,420 of NW_027279199.1, forward strand.
ACAGTGGTTTTTTGTGTTACCATTTGGGACATTAACATCACTCAAATATTTGTCATTCAGGTTTTAAAAGATGAATCCACTAGTTAAATGAATGGGTTAAACAAGAAAATCAATCCACATCTTTGTACATGAAACATGAACAAATCCAATCAAAGACATTCGCTTAATACTGGATGGGTGGTCTGACCTGAGCGGTTCCTGCCAATACTCTCCTCTGCAGCCAGCGGGCATGTGTCGCTCTGAGTGCTGTCTCTGTGAGAGTTAGTGTCCGACTTCCCAAACGAGGCCGAGTCAGTCGGTGCGTCCGGGTTCGGGTTGTGCTTCTTCTTCTTCTTCGGCAGCTTCTGTTTGGCCATGGCCAGGGAGTAGTACATCCCAAAGTTATTGACGATGACGGGTACAGGCATGGCTATGGTCAGCACCCCGGCCAGCGCACACAGCGCCCCCACCATCATGCCCAGCCACGTCTGCGGGTACATGTCTCCGTAGCCCAGCGTCGTCATGGTGACCACCGCCCACCAGAAGCTGATGGGGATGTTCTTGAAGTGCGTGTGGTTGGAGCCCGTGGGGTCGTCAGGGCTGGCTCCGATGCGCTCGGCGTAGTATATCATGGTGGCGAAGATGAGCACACCCAGCGCCAAGAAGATGATGAGCAGGAGGAATTCGTTGACGCTGGCCCTCAGCGTGTGGCCCAGCACCCGCAGGCCTACAAAGTGACGCGTCAGCTTGAAGATCCGGAGGATCCGAACGAACCGCACCACACGGAGGAAGCCCAGCACGTCGCTGGCAGCTTTGGACGACAGACCACTCAGGCCCATTTCCAGGTAGAATGGCAGAATGGCCACAAAGTCAATGATGTTGAGCATGTTCTTGATGAAGACCACCTTGTCTGGGCAGCAGACGATACGCACCAGGAATTCAAAGGTGAACCAGATCACACAGACGCCCTCCACCAGGGTGAGGATAGGCTTGGTCACGATCTTCCACTTCTCCACTTGCTTTGTGACGTTGCCCTCCACCACCGCCTCTGTCTGGTTCTGCACGTCATTGAAGGCTTCATGGGTCTCCAGGCAGAAGGTGGTGATGGACACCAGGATGAAAAAGAGAGAGGCAAATGCTACTCCCTGGAGGAGACAGACAAAACAGCTCATTCAGAAAGGCAAACAGTAGATACTAGGGCTGCACAATTAATCTTGAAGTGAAGAAGTGAAAATATATGTCAGTTGTCAAAGTGCAATAAAATAACTTATAATAATAATAATCAGTATTTCTGATTTATAATCGTACTCACAATATTCACAATAATCATTTTTTATTATAATTTTGTTTTATCATTTTTGCCATAATCGCGCAGCCCAAGTGGATACCAATATAATATGCTTATCATTGCTTCATTTTGCCTCCTTACAACATGTTATTACCTGTCAGGGAATCAAGAATCGTATGATTGGACACTACTGTTCTTGTTTCAAGATTAATGATTGAAGCTATTGTTTTCATTTGAAGAAACCAATTTTTCCACAAGAAAGCCACGACAACGCTCTCAGAGAAAAAAAGCCCCATTTCAAATCAATTACTGCTATGCACACAGACTGAATCATGCTGAGAGAAAATGCTAATCCATTAAGTTCAACCATCATGGGTCCTGCCACTCACAGACAGCAGGGGGGGCTCACATGGCACCAAGTGTGCGCTGGCTTATCAAGGTAGACAAAAACAAACCATGGAACTGTGTTGTTCTTGCAATTAATTATGAAAAAAAAAATCTGACAATATTATTTTTTCAGTGTTACAGCTTTCAATATTCCCTCTTTGACAAAAAAAAATCCAAATTAGCTAGCTTAAAAATCCATATCCAATCAATACGGTGAGTGAGTTAAATCACCTTAACAATCCGTGGCAGGTGTCTGCCTCTTAAAACTGAAAGATGTGGCAGACATTCACCTGATCCAGCACAATGGCCACGTCTGTTTGTGTTAACATTGTGTGCCAACTAATACCTGATCTGTCTTTATTGTTTACTATAGCCTGGACAAATTGTAATGCCTCTCCAACCTTACTCATCTCCCAGCTGGATAAATATGTACCTGTGCCATGCATGCACTTATCAACCATTTTCTTCTGTCAGCCACAAATCAATCGGCTCTATAGTGTTTGGGTCTATGGTTAGAAAAACAAATAAAGCATGATGTCCAGCTTTACTAATGGGGACATTCACTCATTGTGGGACAAACATATTCTCTTTAAGACTATAAAATAAGAACTGGACAATATACTAGATTTATTGAGTGGAACTAGGGACAGGCTCTGTTTGCATGTTCAAAACAACAAAAACTCCTGAGATACTGTACACACATATTAGCATAGTATCTTATATCTGTCTATTCAAATACCTATCGTGCGACCAGATAAAACCTATCTGCAACATTCAACCATAACAGCCCTCTCAGCTCCATGTGGGGCCCCTCCAGACCTCCAGGGAGCTCCACCGCCCACAGTGCCGTGCCGTCCCCCAGGAGCCGGTGGAGACCAGCTCCCAGCCACGGGACAAGAGGGAAAGCCTAGAAGCCTTAACTCTGCCCCAGGAGGACTGCAGAGTTCCCCCTGTTGCATAGACACAGTTACCCTGAACATTACCAAGGCTAGTCACTGTGAATAATTGCACCCTTATATGAACAGCCACAACCCAAATGGTAAAGTTGAAATTATAGCACATGGGTGGATGAGTAACTAATTTAGCATGTTTCAGTGCCTGAAGCTGAGGATTGTAACCATGTAGAAGGCATTTTACTATGCTTTTTCCTATATGCATCAACAAGATTAAGATCTTATCTTTCACTTGCAGAGCGCAGACAGGAAATGCAACAGCCAGCTCTTTCCTCCTGTCTTCCGGTTTCATTCATTCAACAAACACGCATATGCTTATACCAAAGTACTTCATTTATCTGATCCTGAGACATACAAATGTATTAGCACAGAGAAGAAAACAATTGGCAATTGTAATGTTAAGTTATTGAGACATTAAAACTGCAAGCATTTCAAGCAAATTAGACTCACGTTCTTTGTTTTTAATGTGAGCTTTACACTGGAATTTCAGCGTACTTCAACACTGAACGAGCCTGAGCAGCCTTCATTCCCTCCAATCAATGAGGTTCTAATGTATATGAGAACAGGCGCTCACAGTATCTCTCTAACACACGCACACAGATACAAAATATGTTTTCATTGTGTCGCTCTCATCCATAATTTCCTACTCGAGAGCTATCCAGACAAAAGAGCCAGATATGCAGCCAGTGCCAGATAATTAAGGCGGTCCTGACAAACAAGAGTATTTTGAGAGGCCAATGTGGCGACGGCATCTGTCTATCAGTGCCAGACAAAGGCAGTCAGTTCAGCCTCCGTTGCAGCTCGTCATCGCAAAAATTTCCAAAGTCAATCAATCAAAAATGGCCCCAGCTTTTCAGAGCGCTCTATCCTTTGTGGATGTGTAGATCTCGCTGTGGGCTCTTGACTTGTTGCGTAAGTCTGAATAATAACCTGCTCTTTTTTCACCACACAGCCTGAATGGTGGAGCATAAGTGTCTAGAAGTATCAAGAGAAGAGCTGTTAAAGAAGGAGCTTGTGGTACAAGTTGAACTGGCGGTGGACTTGTTCAAACGAGCATTAAGCACTTAGAAAAAGCAAGCACTGCCATCTCATGACTTTAATAACCTCATGAATGCTGAGTAGAACTGATGTAACAGCCATCAGGTAAATGGGAGACAAGCAGTAACATATAAATGTTAGTATTAAATGAGTCTTTTGGGCTGCTTTTGCATAATGCAATCTCTTACTGTAGCTTAAGGTCAATAAGCCATAGAAGGCAAAACGTCTCCAGAGAACAGAAGCTCAATACTAGACAGAATAGCTTGTCATTAACATAACTACACAGTATGTTGCACCGCTCATCACAGTATGTGCCGTAGTTCAGTTCTGAGCTACAATTAAAAAAAAGGTGATACCTTTGTTGGCGTTGTATGCATCATCACACCTAACTAATTATGCAATTCACTGTGGCATGAAATTGTTTATAATAGCAATAACCACAGACCCTGAAAATGTATCAATGTAATATTTTGTCATGGTAATGATGACTGGGAGCATGTTCCACTTGAGTTTTGTGTTGGGAAATGACACCGGTACAGATGAATAGACTCACAATAAATCACTGAATAATTTATTGTAGCGCTATTTAAGCAGATGAATTTGCACCATCAGTGTAAACTGTGACCTAAATATTGGATACGGTTAGACACAAAGGTCACAACATGATAAAACATTTAATCTAGAGACAAAATCCAATGTTGATCACTGAAAGAGCTATAAATAATAAGCATTTGTCTAATAGAACATTTACTTTGCTGTCCTACAGACTCAAAGTAATAGAATTTCATGAACGTCACTTTAGATCTGATCTCCACTGGCACAGTGGCTCCCCAAGGGTCTTCTCACCTTTCTTGTTCACCTTGTATACAAATGACTTTAAACACAATCAGGAATTGAGCTATATGCAGAAATTGTATCCTCAATTTAAGAAAACGAAAGAGCTAGCGCTTAACTTACGGAAAAAGGCTGAAGCCCTGAATCCAGGTGTTGTACAGTGGGAAATTATAGGCTCAATGGACAACTTTAAGTTGTTAGTTAAGTATGTAGGTATTACTCTGGACAATAAGCTGAACTGAAGGGAAAACTCATTACAGATATTTAAGCACAATCTAGGCTCCATTTCCTTAAGAAGGTCTTTTCATGTCTGTGACAATTTTTTTTATGTTGTTAGTGTTCTTAGTTGTGCCCTCACTTGCAAGAAAGGGTTAGGGTTAGAAAAGCGGATGACAACGAACTGGGAAAGATCATTAAGACAGCTGGTTCAACTATGGTTTGTAATCTGGAATCACTAAATGTACTGTGCAAAAGAAGAACCAAGTCACAATTTCAGAGACAGTACAGGGACAATACAGATCACCCAATTCACAAAGTACTGATTCAACACAGGAGCTGATTCAGTAACAGGTTTAAACTTCCCACAATGTCTACAGACAGGTTAAAATTTGTTAGGGTTTTGACATCCCAATGTCATCCCCTGACATTTGTTAGGGTTAGGCTTAGGGTTAACCCAGTGCAATGAAACTGAGGAATGATCATAATGGAGTTGTATCTTAACTGTCTGCTTAGTATAGACAGGGATGGTTGTGCATATATATTTACTTTTGGTACGTTTGGTTTGTGTGTTTGGCCTGTTTGTGTCTTGCACTGCTTGTGAACAAAAGCTGCTACTACTACTATAAACTACATTTCATATTGATGGATTATTAGATTTTTAGATGATATGGTAGCCATTCATATAAATTAATAAATAATTATAGATTATAATTTTGATAACGATTAATTGTTTCAGTCATTTACCAAATATTTGCTGGTTACAGCTTCACAAATGTTAAGATTTGATGCTTTTCTCTGTTTTATATCATGTGAATACTTTGGGGGTTTTTGGCTGCTGGTCAGACTAAGTAAGCAATTTGGGCTCTGGTAACTTGTAATGGCCATTTGTCATTATTTTTGACATTTTATAGACTAAATGATTAATCAATTAATCAATAAAATAATCGATAGATTCATCGATAATGAAAATAATCATTAGTTGCAGCCCTAGCAGCCATGTATCCCAGGTCTGTGCATGCAGTGGCCTTGGGTGAGATGACAACACCAAAATGTATGGTTTTAGATATTTGTGAGACTACATCAATTTTGATATGTACAATTAACATGATTCCAAATCATGTTAATTTCATTTTGGTGGGTGAATAGATAACTCACACCTCTCTTGGTTTCAACATAAAGATATCACCAAGGCTTCTGTACTCAACTGTGGTGTGACAGCTGACCAAATAAAACGGTGAATCAGGCTCAGGCTCCGCTGTTCTGAAGTGTGTGATGAGCCCAACATGCCCCAACAGCGTTTGGTTTATTCAAATGCCAAACGGTTTATCCCAGAACTAAACAGAGCTGTATATCTGCACGCCGTCTTGTCCAAGGGCACCATGTGCAGCGAAGGTGCTGGAGGTCTGGGAACACATGAGGACACCTCGCTCTGCTCATAAAAGGATCAGCCCTAAAGTCTAACAATAACATGACACTGCCTGACACAGCACCTGTGTGTGTGTGTGTGTGTCTGCAGGCAGCTATGTACATGTTTGTCTGTCAGATCTCTTGCTGTGAGTCTGTCTTTGGGTGTGTAGCGGTGTATTTGTTTATCTGTTTGTCTATCTGGCTGTTTGTATCCATCTGTGTGTGAAACTTCAGGAGCCGCCATGGAGCCACCATGTCTGTATATAAATGTCTTTGCCTTTGCCACTCAACCTAGCAGCATTTAAATGTGTGTGTATATTTATGGCGTAACACCAGGGGCTACCACAATATTACGTTTACAGTTAAGTATCAGAAACTTTAAACACTGTCAGTGTTGGAATGACTGCCAGAGCATTTCTGCATTGGTCTGCAAGGCCCATTACTATTAGACAAGCAAGAATCAGTTATAAGACCTATGGCTTATTCAATAACTGGATGCAATTGAACATATACTTATTTATTAAAATATAAAATCTAAGAAAATATATATGTAATATATATGTATACTTCACATATTCATATATGTATACTTCTTGTAATGCGATATATTGAATTTCGATATATTGCACCATCCCTACACCTAACATTACCATTTGGTTCAATGGGATGTACATTCATTTGATTATTTAAGATGTGAATTTGCATAGGTGAGCCATATCGTGATACTGTGAAAGAAGAATGATTATCGTGATATTGATTTCAACCATATCACCCAGCCCTATGTGAAACCTCTGAGGATATGAGATGTCAGACACTGATGTCAAAACGACAACAGTCCAAGGTTATGAGGAGTCAGAGTGAACAGCCCGGAGGGGAGAGGAGCCGGGGCCCAGCTGGGACAGCCGGAGCGGGAGGCAGCGTGGCTCGACCCTAGACAGGCAGCAGGCTGGGCAGCAGGCAGCAGCAGCTGGGGAGTCCCATCACAGCCATCACCTCCAGCTGTTCAGCATCACACTCTGTTACTAACACAGAGACACGGCGCTCTATACATAACACCATGGCACCGAACCAGCCAGCAGCTGCGGGAGCAGTAAGAGCAGCCGCTGACGATTTCTTTTTTTGACTCACGTCAAAGTGTCCGAAGACGTAGACCTGAGGGCGAAGGAGAGTTATGTCCACTACCCAGCCTGTCAGCTTCTTACATCTTCTTACATCAGCTTCTTACATCTAATGTCTGTCATTATCACACACAAAAAAGGGGGTAGGAGTTAATAAGTGTGAACTACCTACTCCACTTCTGTAGATAATGAGACCAGAAACATGGCTACATGCTTGTTTCTGATTGTGGAAGAGAAACATCATAGGGATGAACTGTATTGTCATTGTAGTTTTCAGACACAGCCTGACTCCTGTCTCTTTGAATTTCTATTAAAGGGGCATTAAGTAATCTATGACTTTTATTGACCTCTATTGGCCACCAAGGAATAGCAGCATCGACAGTCAATGCGATAACTGGCTCAGCTTACAGTGGCCTCTAATTGACACAAATAATATACTCACATTTTCACAATAGAGACAAGTAAGCTAACTAATTAATTAGAGCAGAGATCAATCAAAAAGGTCTAGTGAAGAGGAAAAGTATCATGATGCAAAATACTGTAATAACAATACTTGCGTGCGCTTCGCTCGCACCACCGTCCTCCACTGTTGGGGGGTTTGGGGGGGTTTGAGGGGGTGGTTGGAGAGAGATTGGGTGCATTTTAGGCAGGGAGATTTTGTTCCACAACAGAGAATGTGGGCTGGAAAGTGAGTTTTGAAAGCCAGAAATCTCAACATCTGGCGAAGTAATCGTTGAGTCATTGGTACTGATCAACAACTTTATCAAAATCCCAAATGTATTATGATCATTTTGCGCTTTGGGCCAGTAAAAACCTTCTTATTGCACCTTTCATTTGCAACAATTTGCCCAAATTTAGGAAGTTTTAAGATGAGAATATAGCTCTTATTTCTTTGACATTCCCTCTGCATTTAAATATAGCTCCCACAATCCTGATGAAGTTTTCCTGATAAAAAAAACTATATATGTCAATAAAAATATAGCAAAAAACACTCTATGTAACATTATTCAATCTGCTTCACCAAGTAGGTGTCCCACTTATGAATAGTGCTGAGTTGTTAGCTCAGTATAATGTTTGACATCAACATTCTCTATTGTCAGCCAATTTGTCCTCCAAATACTCCAGATCAGATTGTTTTAAAAAGGGAAAATCAGACTGAAGAAAGCCAGTAAGCTGCAGCTCAAAGACCAACAAGCCAGGTCACAGATAAGTGCTACTTGCTTAGTGTGGAACTAAGATTATATTGTCAGTAAGATGAATTTATTGATTTTTGATTTGGATACACAGAAACCCCCCTTGTATCTATAAAGGCAAATGATGCAGATCCAAAGCAGAGACTAACAGTGCTGCCTCACCTTCAGTTTGTGTGAGGTGGCTTTTGCTGGGTAATTTCACATTTGACTGTCAGAACTGTCTGCAAAGAGTCGCAGACTTTATTCATCCTTGCGCTGACGCATCCACGGATGTTGCAGCAAGAGAGCCAATTTATTTTCAGCGAACAGCTTAGACCAAAGCAGAATAAACAACAAACATAATCACACAGGATTACAAACCCCTTTTACCGAGAATTCAATGTGATAAAAGCCTCCCTAACGAGGATGTGTTGCTTTGATGATGTGTGAAAAATCAAACCCTGTATTCCATTCACAGAGTAGTAGAGAGAGGTGGCGGCCCTGTGAAAGCCGGGCTGCTACCTTTGGGATGGGGGGGTTGTACTCAAACAGTCTCTTCTTATTATTTCTCATCTGGGTTTCACACTGAGACACAAGGTAAAGTGTGTGAATAAATTGTATTGTATCACCAATGAACAAAGCCATTGATTAAAAGACAGTAGACAGTATTTTCTACTTTAAATCATTGTTACTCGGCTTCTTGAATGTTACTTCAGTCCTTATTCCAAACACGCAGATAAATAAAGTCTTGATTAGATCATTTCTCCATGATGTATTTGTTGGAAAAGCTTTAACCAGTGGAATTTAACAACTGGCTACACTGATACTATTCCCTGATACCACAGGTGATGTTCTGAAATGACCAAACCTCAAAATTTTTTCTGATTCAAATGGTAAATTGATTTCTCTCGCTCTGCTTGGGAGCTTTTCTCCGGGCTCGGGAGTTGTAATTGCTCACCACTAAGAACAAGTTGCAGCCCATTAACCAGAGCAGTGATTAATTACAGCAAGAGCTTGGAATTAATGAAACGGTGCATGAGGGAAGACTGTAGAAAGTTATCTGGTCTGAGCTGAGTGTTAATACTAACTATGGTCTGTGATTGTCACATGCTACAAAGCTAAAATACAATGCCTAGTATCGGTGTCATGAACATCTCTATTCCCTATACAGGTATTATAAATAATTACAGACTGTTAGGTACTTATTTTAGCTGTATATTTTTCTTACATGTTAAGCATTTCAATAGTCCTTCCACTGATTGTGTAGCATATTTGTTTAAAGTCGTACAGTAACAAGACACTACTAGTACATATGTTATGGCTATTGTACTCTTTGATATACCTGTTTAGGTTCCTATTATATTTCGTGGGGTTATATAATTCTGTCTTCCTCCCACTTGCAGTATAGAGGCTTCATGTGCTGACTTTTACTCTACTTCTAGCCTTGGTTCATATTGAAGAGGATGCGGTGTAAATGATGGACAGATTAACTTCCCCCCCCCCGGCTTTTAAGAATCACATTACCTGGGATGGGCTCAGAGGCTCTCTGAAAATAAAAAGGCCATAACGGTAACGTGAGTCCCTCAAAATGCACTCTGCATCCGTTCAGAATGCACATAGAGCCAACATGCATGCATGAATCAGACGGAGAGGAAACAGACAATGAGCCTTATAGCTGGTTCATAATGGATCTGTCTTTTCTCTTTCTTATCGTTCACTTCCGGAACGCCTCACGTCTGCACTTCTGTCTGCCATAGAAGTTCACAAAGCATAAATCACAATTATTTCACATGATTTACAAATATTCCGTGGTGAGAGACAGAAGTGATTAACGGGGCAGGTCATCTTTAGACGGCGTCAGCGTCATGGCAGCTGTGTGACTCAGTGATGTCGGCCGTTCTGCGGTCACAGCCTGCAAATGCCACCTGGACTAAAAGCTAAAATAAACACTATTTGTAGTATGACTGGCATGCAATAAGGACATTATACTTCTGCAACACTGTGTGAGTGTCTGAATAGACCATACAACTCCATTAACAGGCAAACAGAAATACAGAGTGAGCATCAGCCTCACTCTCTTCTGGATTAAATGTGGTCTTCTTTTTGACTCCTGAAAGCTCTTGATAACAATGCAACCTTGCACTGCCATTTGCCTGACAACTACTGCTGTAATGTCACTTGATACCTGCTTTCACATTTACCTCACTAAGCACTCTGCTGCTTTTGTTGCACAGCTATTAGCTACAAAATACTTTCAAATGCTACAGCTGTCTGATATCCCCCTCGGAAGCAATGCTAGTTAATTGATTTTAATTTGCATCACAGCTACAATTATTTACGAACCAAACACAGGGTATCATTGTAAACAGGAACTTGTTCTTCAAAATATAATTAGCAACTTATATGACCACCTACATGTTGGGTATTGTCACATATACTCCAGTATTTACAGATATTACACATCTAAAACCTGTTTTACAACCTCAAATACACGTAAAACTAATATCACTAATGCCCTGAGTGTAAAAAAAAAAAGTCTTCAATCCACCAGAAATGGGGCAACTGTGTTTAACTGCCATACTTCAATTAAAGATGGGTTGCTCAATTGACCTTCTTGAATAAGAACAGTACAAATTAATGGTATAGTAGATAGATGATTGGTTTATTGTGTTCCACTGATCTACTGTAGAGTCCATCGATGCACTGCCTAAAGAAATGTATTAAGATGCCCATTATCTAGATCAATGTATAGCACTGAAGCCTTTCAGTTGCTGTTGGAGGATCTTCAAGTGCAAACCTTGAAGCAGATGTGTGGGAACACTTCAGTAACACTATATCTCTGTCATGACACAATCAAAATAGATGTGGAGTGGAGATGGGTAGTTTTCTCTATTTCCAGTGTTTTGATACACTATTAACAACTACACAAGTGTATAGAGTAACAAGTCTAATCTAATCTTGACTGGAAGACTGCTTTTACATAGTGAAGACCACACAATTACATGCTCACTTATTTTCTGGTGGCACCACTTGGAAAAGTGGATGTAAAGTTATAGTATAATTTTGTATTCAATTCCCCCATTGTTTCAGTCACCAGTGACGATGATCCAGTAAGAAGTCTCACCTGTCATCTGTGAGCTTGCATTATTAACCCTTACACCAAACAAGATATTAAAAATGTTCATAATTTTGAGAGTTAGACTGGTGTTTGTATTGATGATTTTCCAGTTGAACTGTAGCTTCTAAAGTCCAAGTTAAAGTGATATTGGAGAATGTTCAAGTTCAACTCCAAATGTATGTGTGTGTGTAGGAGCACTAACACTACTAGACAACAGGTGTGAGGATGAGGACAGTTGTCAGAGGGCAGATAGTGTCCGAAAAAAAAACACATTACCATACTAAGCACAGCATGCACCTTCTACTCAACTTGTCAAAGTCTATAGGCTGCCAGACTCTTTTCAAAGTCCAACAGATCCAATGCTGCAACTGTGTTTAATTTTCATTCACATAATGTCTATAATGACAAGAAAGTCACAATTATCTTATGAATATAGTATTTCCAGGGTCAAAAACTGCAGAAATTGAAGCGCAACACATGGAAAGTGACTTTTCTCAGAAAATACAACTTCCCCAATTACACTGATTAAACGAAGAACTTTTGGAGCAGATTTTACAGTGCATATTCAAGGTGTGACTTCAGGTCACACTTTCACACCAACAATGGAGTTCCTGACTCTTCTGCCTAGTGTAGTGTGAGATATGTAAATTGGGCTACAGCATAAAGAGCTTGGAATTACAAGCTTCTGGCTGACATTTTTTTTAATCAAAATTGAGTTATCCACATATTCGTCATCTTTGAATATTACTTTAGGCTTGTGTGCCCTATTTTTTTTTTTTAACATGAAATATTTAAAAAGATATAGGCCTACATATTTTTGAAGCTCAATATCTCAGGACAGTTGAATGTTAAATGTGGACGTAATAGAATAAGTGAAAACCTTGACTGTAAAAGTTAAAGCACAAAGCCGATAGTTCACATCCAGCTAAACATTATCACGCGCTGACTCAAAGTTGTACCTACCTCTGCCTGATTGGCTGGTTCATGTAGGGACACCTGTTGACTTGGGCAGCACGCGCGCCTTTTTTAAATGGAAATCACCTGAAGGCTTTATGGGTTTTTTTACATTGTCCATTCACGGAAGCCTATGATTAAACAGTGAGAGAACAAACACCTGGTGAACTCACCCTCGCAGCCCTGGAAGAGTACGGGTCCTCAAACAGGGCCCATATCTTCGGCTGCCAAACTTCGCAGCAGCCCCTCGACCTGTCGGGACAGTCCTCGATGCCGAACCGCCTTGGTATCTCTCTGTCGTCGTCGGTGTCGTCCGGGTCCGGTGGTTCAAAGATCTCGAGGGCCTCCTCTGCGTCCCGGTGCTGCCGGTAGGTCATCCAGCAGCACGGCTCCACGTCGGTCTCGTCTATTCCCCAAAACGCCAACTCCTCCTCAAAAAGCGGACCGCACACATCGGCGGGGCAGTGGAGCTTACCGGTCCGGTAGTAGTTCAACACATATGCGAAAATACCGGGGTGCCTGTCGAAGAAGAACTCGTTTGTACTTGCCGGGGCAGAGTCCGGGTCCGAGCTGACCTGTGTGTCCGGGTCGGCCAGCCATGCCAGGCGGGTGCCCGGCAAGGTCCTGAGGGTGCTCTTGTAGGTTTCGTGTCGCGTGCCACCTACATTGATGACAATTTTGTCCGAGTCTTCCCCCCTAGCCATCTCCTCCTTCAGACATGATTTAGACGGGGGTTTGTTGCCCGACTTGCGCCCTCGATAAGACGAAACACACACCGAGCTTATCATTTAGCCGGAGAGAGCTTCTGGTTATTCCCTGGGTTATAAACTGCTGTCCGCTCGAGCAGTAACACAAAATAAATGCAGAGTACGCCCTAAATTCAGACCCCAGTCCTTATAGTAGACTGTGCGGCTCATTTATCCAAATAATAGTCCAGACAGAGCCAGAGTGAGAAGCCCAGGAATAAAAACCACCTGTTACAATAGAACTCACTCAGACAGGTCCAGCGGCGCGGCGGTGTGCAACAAAACGGAGGTAAAGCCTTGCTGTAGGTGTTGTAAGGTGTTTTCTTCTGATAGATTACATGTAAGCAGAGTATTTAAAAAAAAAATAATAATAAAATAAAAATACGTGACTCAAATTGATGGCTCCAGATGTTGCACTTACAGCGACCTTAGTAAATTAGTTCCCTCTCATGAAAACAGGGTTGCCAATACAAAATATAGGCTAATTACACAGGTTAGTATTGTACCTACAGGCCTATAGACTGAACCATTGAGCTTGGTAGAGGAATATTATTAATCCTCACCTTTTTGACAAATTCTATCCAAATTTTGCAATGTCAAAATCCACGCGGAAAAAAAACTAACCCTGGCAACTTTTTTTTTCTCCATGCAAGATGAGGAAACCCAAGAATGATCCAGTCGCGCAATTAATCATGCATTGAAATATTCCATCAATTCGTGCTGTCAAAAGCTCGGCTTGCATGCAAGATGTGGGGTTGTTTTCCACCCGAGGATCTGTTGCTCCTCCACAAGTATCCTCCCTCACCGACACAGCCCGGTTGGATGGTGCGTTCAACAACAGGCTCGACAGATTAACTCTTCGCCTGCTGGTGGAGATTGTGGCGCATTATTGAACCACTCCCTTTAATTAGATTGAGAGGCTTGGCTGATGAAGTTGTAAGAAGCGACCGATAACTCATGTGTTTTAGAAATCCACAATTTAATTTTTGTACCGTTACAATTTGAACGTTGTGGTTATATTACCAGGTCTGTGTGTCTTCGTGGGGACATCATGCTGATCTACAGTGGGCACCAAGATTTGGAAAATAATTCCATACCTATAAATGTAATGAGACGCATATACGCCTATCCCCAAAACTACAAACAAATAAAGCACTGAGCACTATATGCCAAAATTAGAATGCTCATTTAGCCTAGATAATAGAAATATATGCACATTCAAGAGACAATATAAACATAGACTAGACCACTGTTGTAATAAAGGACATAACACCACTACGCATAGGAATGATGATCCCCAAATGCAAGAAATCAACTAAACAAGTACACTAACCTCTTAAATTTGTCTACTTCTTAAGTTGTTGCTAGACTACTTTAGACTAACACATTAACAAGCAAATGAAAAGTTTCAGTAAAAGCCTCTTAAGAGATACATGGGAAATTGTTCTCATTGATACCTGAGCAGTTATTCTGACATATACTTTATAGTCTAATCCAACAGGTGTTGTATCAGTGTTTAGAAAAACAGTGATGTTGCTGGCACAACCTAAGATTGCCACCTACTGGACTTTTTAGAGCACAACATGTTAATGAAACGTCTGTTTAGGGGTTTTGAGTGAGCCATCCATTGTAGTGCTAAAGCATTAGTATTTAGAGATCACTGTTACTAAAAATTGGGAAATTTTATACATTTTCATAAATTGAGGAATAAATCCACCAATCATACATTAAACTAATCTTGGTTGTAAATAATGAGAGTATAATAATGAGATATAATAATGAGAGTGCATCACATAAGAAAGGCAATTAAAGGGCATTGGAAGCAACATCTTTAAACTATCACACAGAATGTAACAGTGTGCATTAGAAGAAAACAACTCCAAAATGTTTCATTTTCTGATTGACTTTTATTATGACAAGTCAAGAAAAGAAAACAGTGAAATTACAGGAGTTATGGTATTGAACAACAGTGATACAGCCAAAGCATTTCTGTAAAAATCAAATGGGGACTTTCGGTTGTTTAGTCCACCTCCTCAATGGTTGGGCCCTTGGAGCTAGCCCCTCCCTGACCGCCACAGGTTCCTGTTGGGGCCGAACCCTGGTACAGCTTGGACACGATCGGATTGCACACCTTCTCTAGTTCCTTCTGCTGGTGCTCATACTCTTCTTTCTCAGCCAGTTGGTTGTTCTCCAGCCAGGAGATAGCCTGGTTGCACTTTTCAATGACCTTCTTTTTATCGTCCTCGCTAATCTTCCCTTTCATATTCTCATCCTCCACGCTGCTCTTCATGTTGTATGCATAGGACTCCAGTGAGTTCTTGGCTGCTACTTTTTCCCTCTGAACATCGTCCTCAGCCTTGTACTTCTCAGCGTCCTGTACCATCCGCTCGATCTCCTCTTTGCTAAGGCGGCCCTTATCATTGGTGATGGTGATTTTGTTTTCTTTGCCTGTACTTTTGTCCACTGCAGACACGTTTAGAATACCATTAGCGTCGATGTCGAAGGTTACCTCCACCTGTGGTACGCCTCGGGGCGCAGGAGGGATACCTGTGAGATCAAACTTGCCCAGGAGGTTGTTGTCCTTGGTCATGGCCCTCTCACCCTCATACACCTGAACCAGCACACCTGGCTGGTTATCTGAGTATGTGGAGAAGATCTGGGTCTGCTTGGTGGGGATGGTGGTGTTGCGTTGGATCAGAGCCGTCATAACTCCGCCTGCAGTCTCAATTCCCAGAGACAGAGGAGCCACGTCCAGCAGCAGCAGATCCTGAACGTTCTCTGAGGTGTCACCCATGAGGATAGCAGCCTGGACCGCCGCACCGTAGGCCACCGCCTCATCCGGATTGATGCTCTTGTTCAGTTCCCTGCCATTAAAAAAGTCCTGCAGGAGCTTCTGGATTTTGGGGATTCTTGTGGAGCCACCAACCAGGACGATATCATGGATCTGGCTCTTGTCCAGCTTGGCATCTCGCAGTGACTTCTCCACTGGCTCTAGTGTTCCCCTAAAGAGCTCAGAGTTGAGCTCCTCAAAGCGCGCCCTTGTGATGGAGGTGTAGAAGTCAATCCCCTCAAACAGAGAGTCGATCTCGATGCTGGCCTGCGAGCTGGAGGACAGAGTTCTCTTCGCTCTCTCACAAGCTGTTCGCAGTCGCCTCACTGCTCTCTTATTTTGGCTGATGTCCTTCTTGTGTTTTCTTTTAAATTCTTCTACAAAGTGGTTGACCATGCGGTTGTCAAAGTCCTCCCCACCAAGGTGCGTGTCTCCTGCAGTGGCTTTCACCTCAAAGATGCCATCCTCAATAGTCAGGATGGACACATCGAAGGTGCCCCCACCAAGATCAAAGATCAGAACATTGCGCTCTACTCTTTTGCCTTTATCCAGGCCGTAGGCGATGGCTGCTGCCGTGGGCTCATTAATGATCCTCAAAACATTCAGTCCGGAGATCACCCCAGCATCTTTAGTGGCTTGCCTCTGAGAGTCATTGAAATAAGCTGGAACCGTAATGACTGCGTTTGACACCCTCTGCCCCAGGTAGGCTTCAGCAATCTCCTTCATTTTAACCAGCACCATGGAGGAGATTTCCTCTGGATAGAAGGCCTTGGTCTCTCCCTTATACTCCACTTGGACTTTGGGCTTTCCATTATCACTGATGACCTTGAAAGGCCAGAGCTTCATGTCGGACTGCACAACAGCGTCGGTAAACTTTCTGCCAATGAGCCGTTTGGCATCAAAGATTGTGTTGGTGGGGTTCATGGCCACCTGATTCTTGGCAGCATCTCCAATGAGCCTCTCTGTGTCAGTAAAGGCCACATAGCTGGGAGTGGTCCTGTTGCCCTGGTCATTGGCAATTATCTCCACTTTGCCATGCTGGAACACACCCACGCAAGAGTAGGTGGTGCCCAGGTCAATGCCAATGGATATTCCCTTAGCTGAGGACATCTTGCTTATTCCTTTAGAGTTCCTAGGAAGATTAGGGAAATATGTTTTAGTATTTTAATACTACATATCAAAGCAGTGATCACTGTAGTTGAAATCATTCTAAATCAAACATTCTAAATGATTGATGCCAATAATTCTGATTAAAATTTTGAAGTTACTAATAAAGCACCATCCTTTTGTTGAGCCTGTCACCTGGTTAGCACGAGGGGTTGTAGACCCTGCCACCAGAAAACAACAAGCTTTGCAAAAGCTGGACAGGGGGTTAACAAAAAGCAGATGTGAAAGATAGTTTGGAAGGAAAGGAGAAGGAAGATGAGGCAATAAGAAGAAGCTCGCCGAGACTAGGGGGTCACGTGTCAGCAACAGGCTCGCTGGAAGATTGTTAAATGTATGTGAGCATATTTAGCTGTGCTTCTGCTTGCTTGCTAACTGAAATGTAATGCTTGATTTAACTAGAGACACTGTCCACCTATAAGAAAGCAGGACATGCCTGTAAATGTTTTAATCATCAGGAATATGTTAAAATATGATGACAGGGGTGGTAAGAAAAACACCCTGCAGAAGCTTGCTATATATATCCAGCTTGCTTGCTGAAGAGACAGATACACTTCCTCTTTTGCTAGGCAGCCGTTAGTTTCTCAATGATGGGAGAGTGTGATAATTTTTTTATATACAAATTTGGGAAGACAAACCCAGGACTACTTCCTCTTTTTTCTGCGTGTCAGCAGATAAGCCTGCTGACACTTTTTCAGGGGTAATATTTTGCTCTCACCAGGGTGACCCAGGGTGAACTTGGTTGGCTAAAAAACAAAGACTAGATACAGAGTTAAGTCATAAATCTAGCAAAGTTAAAACTATTAACCTTCTCTCTTGGGGGAACTCAGGGAATATCCCTTTGTGGCTTCTAGACCTACGGGAGCTAAGGTTGGATTAGTGACCTGAAGGGAAGAGACTCCCGCCCATACCAAACCAAGGGCCTCAGGGACAAGTGAGACTAAAGTGTGATTTATATTCAGTTCTTAAAGGGTTTCAGACGTGTTCTGGAGGTCGGAGGGGGCTTCCGTTTGGGGCGGGTCGATGCAGGTTGGAAAAGTCACTCTCAGAAACAAATGTCCGAACACACCGCCCCCCTCTGCAGCGATTGGCCAGATGTAAAGAGGTGTGAAGGGGGCTGGGAATGGAGTGAGCCACAAATTTCTGTTTGTAGCTTCTCCTCACAACAACTTCCTGTAAGCTGCTGTCGACCAGGCTTTCAGCTGCTGGAGGGAGAGAGCAGCTGGGTGTTTATCCAGTGTTTCCCCGAGAATTTTATCTTACAGCGGCGGCACGGTCCGGGGGAAAACGCTATAGCAGTTACTATAGGACTGAGTTATTATAGAAACACTGTAAGCACAGTTATTAAAACACTGGGTTTATGTGAGTGGAGCCGCAGGAGGAGAGATACAGAGGGAAGAGAGGTGTGTGTGTGTGTGTGTGTGTGTGTGTGTGTGTGTGTGTGTGTGTGTGTGTGGTGAGTTTACAAGCAGAAGCTGTGAGCGCTGGTGAGATCAGTCTCTGGTGCAACAGATAACATAATGTGACGTGCAGCCTTACAGATGGCTTTAGATCAATTTCTATATACTGACCAACTTTTGATTTTGTGGCTCGTGCAGATATTGTGGCAGAGCGCCACCAAAAATAAACCTGTGACATGGGGAAACAAGCCTGCCGCCATTTCTTTTGAACAGACAACAGGGAACACAGGCTTTCACCTCTGACCTATGCCTAGTTCCTGTTTACCACCACTCCCCCTTGTTTGACGGACAGCCTGCAGCTCCTCCTACAAACCCTACTGTTCTGAAGAACCATGAAAGTTCAGGGCTTCTGGAAGTTTGTTTTGGGAGGTTCTCAGAAGCAGTTCTGAGGAAGCATATCCAGGCCTTAATACGGGGTCAGTTTAAGTGGGGCCTAGGCATAGCAAGCCTCCACTGGTGAATTAGTCTTTCAGGACACCCTGAGGGGAAGCAAGAAACTACACTTTTGTCACATCCAAACCTCAGATAAAGCCATATGTAGGAGGTATAGTCAAAATGAAGGAAATACTGACTAAATGGAAACACTAACTTACAGTTAAGAGTTCTGGTAGTTATGCACTGGTGACGAGTCTATTTCATGGCATGATTTTGTTCTAATTATCCCCATGATAAAATAAATAATATTGACTTAGTGTTCACCCTTATCCCATGACACCTTTCTAGCAATGTATTCCTGGGTGGAAATGCCCTGATCCATAGGTTTCAAGTATTTTGAACAGCATGATAAATCTGTTGGCCATATCTATATTCCCTCTCTGTAACCAGATATTACAGCAGTTTCTGGAATGGAGTCTGGAAGACATCTTCATCATCAAGCATCATCAAGATGCTCAAGCAGAATCGATACATTAATATCGATAAACTCTAATCTTGTCTTCCAGGGAATTAATAATGCCAGAAGATTCACCCCACACCATATAGAAGACTGTCCACTGGTTTCCATTCATTTAACCACATTAGACTAAAATCTGATTATCAATTGCCACTTACTTTCAGTAGTAAGCTCTCTGTTCCTTAAAGATGTAGAAGGATCTCAGCTGAGTCCCCTTGAGTAGTTTCCTTTGTCAGCTCTTGCGTCTGAGTTGTGTGGTTCTTCTAAAAGTCATGCCTTCACAGACTCAGACCCACTGCTTATATAGTAGAAAGCAAGTTTCCAGAATGCTCCCAGCTCCCCTGAGCTCAGTGACTCAACTGTTAATATTAGCAACTAATGCAGTCGGGTCGGTCCGCGAGAGCCGGTGAATATTCTAGAGTGGGACAGCCTGTAGCTGAGCAATCTGACACTCTGCCAAAAGAGCTGACTGAGAGGCATGGAGCGAACACAATGCAGAGAATGGAGCAGTAAGGCACATTCAGGAAGGTGCGTGAAAGTGTGAGCAGCCATGAATGTGAGCTTTAAACCCAGAATAATGGAAAGTATGTGACCACTGAATTTCTCTCTTTCATGCTGTTTCCATCTTTCTTGCATAAAAATAAACCATTTGAGTTATGCTTTCTCTGTTAACAGGGTTGACTTTATTGCTGATTTAATACATTCTTTTACATACATTGTATACACATATATGTTTTATAATCACTTGTGAAACATAATTCTTTTAGGTGACCCGGTTGGATCAAAATAAGACAGTGATAATCATATGGCAAACATTAAGTCTCATAGGTTGTTTTTTTTGTTTTGTTTTTAAACATATAGCTTATACCTCAATATAACAATTAGTACCAGAAGCAGTGGAAGGAAGACAGTGGATTAACCACTTCTAATATGTGGTATAACAAAAGGGAATACCCAGTTAAGTAATGTGGGTGCTGATAAAATGACTCAAAAGGCACATTCATACCAGGGCCTTAAAGGTATTATCCAGTCAAAACACTCCATACCAGACAGTACAGTTCCACAGTGTGACTAATGTTGGACGGAATTGGAGTAAGCAAATGAAAACTCTTAAATGACAGTGGAGTTATAGCAATTTGAAAAGGTTTCCCTGGCTCCTCTTCCTCAAGCTCATAGTTCTTTCCCTGTATCCCCCTTTTAAGGAAATAATACAGTCTGTTACCTTTAATAGTAGAATACCAAAGGTCTTAATCAGTTGTTATGGCATGTGAAACATCCCTTTGCTGTCCAGTTGTTCAGAGGAAGCTGGTTTTGTTTATAAGATCTTTTCAGGATGGGTGTTGAACGCCAACGCCACACACTCAACCAGGGAATTCTCTAAGCCAACATCTTATGCCAGACATTTAAAAAAATATTCAACCAATTGTAGGCTATTATGATTTAGAAAAAGACAGAAAAAAACTTTAGGTCACATTATCTATACATCAACTTTGTCACAGTAAATAGGACGACTGGATGTTACCTTACCTTTAAGGGTGTGTATGCAGTTACCATTCAATGAGATTAATCAATGCATGTGATAACAAAACATTTCTAAAATACATCATTATATATAGAGTCCATTATGGGTCAGCCCCAACCCTGGTTCATGGAATGTACTAATAAAGTTTTAATGTCATAGACAGACAAAACGTAAATGGTATCTCCTGTTTCAATCGTATGGCCATCATTTGGCACTGAGTGTAAATTTAGGATAAATAGACAAATCGACAACCTTGTGATCTAGCAACATAAGCAGTAGCAACTAAATGAGTAGATACAGATGAGAGCATGCAAGCAGGCTTTTTTTAAACAAGTGACAGGCATGTAATGGTACACTTGGTCACATCTTATGTTTCCTATGTGTTTTAATCTTATGATTCATATCTAACACAATGCCTGAAGTGCTAATATTCAGTTACATTCAGCATAAGTAAAATAATTCCTCCGTTTTTTGTAGCAATTTACAAAATAAAATAGATATCTCTGTTTATCCCAGGGCAGCTGTGTGTTAAGGGTCACAGCATCAGACACTCCCATTAATACCTGTGAACAAAATTAACATTTAGGTAAATCCAGTGTTATTGTACAGATGTGAATCAACACAACTGAATAAACTAAGTAAAAACTAAATAAGAAGAGATGCATTGGACTGAACAGGTATAGTCTACCTGTAATAGTTGGGTTTGAAGGGGCCGTTCTTGTTGAGTCCCATGTACTTGGCCTGCTCGTCAGACAACTCTGTCAGGTGGGCGTCAAAGTTTGGTAGGTGCAAGCTGGCCACATACTCATCTGGAGGAAAGAGTCAGATTGTGATCCAGACTTTCTACATGTTGTATATAATTTTTTACTATGGTGGATCCTGCAGTTTCGAGGTCAGATCACTAGGTGGCAACAATGAGCTACACACAAGTTAAGTGAGCATTGGGAAGTTTGGCTACAGAATATGACACTAAACTGTGCTTTTTTCACAAATTATGATATAATCATTCAGATACTAAATATAAAGTGAATCTGCTCTTACCCATCTTCTTAGGCAGGAGATACACATCCTGTTTATAACGTCCATCTGGAGCGTTGAACAGCTCAATCAGGGCCAGGGCCTACAGACAACAGACCAAACCAGCTGTAAGACTCACAAGCAGAGCCTCCCAAGGTTTTTGGGGGCCCTAAGCGTTGTTACACCCAGTGGCTACAAAACTAGTAAACTTTTGTTGTTGGCAGTCATGATATAAGAAAACTATAACTTTAGACACAGCAACACCTTCAGTTTGTGCCTCCACATCCTCTGTTTTTTTTTTCTCTCTCTCTTGACCTGACAGGTAGGTGTCACTTTGACATCTTGCTGTTTGATTGCTGTGAATTGCCTCATGATGACTGACAGTTTGACGGGCCCTGTGATTGGCTGAATGATTTACGCCATCACCAATTAAATAATAGCGATGGTGATGGGAGGCCGGGGCCCGATCAAGTCTATTTCTTATGGGAATACTTTTTCTTATGCTGAGATATTCACCTTATTTTTTAAAACTGATTTTTCTGAATTGGTGGGAGAAGAATGTTACTATAGAGCAGCAGGGTGTCGCTGCCCCCATGAGTACAAGCATCTGCCCTGCTGAAGTGTCCCTGAGCAAGAAACTGAAACACACTGACATGACCAGTGAAAGAGAAATTAAACCACTAACCTGAGTTGTAGCAGTGATGGACAGTACAAACGTAGGCACTGTGGAGCAGCTCAGATTTAGGAGCCGGCCCTGAGAAACAACACAGGAGGTGGGTAAAAATTCAGAAAGTGCCGTGTAGAAATTCACATTCAATGGGTAGTTTAAAGACAGAAAAAACAGCAGGCTGCAATAACACAATTAGGAATAACATACAGATATCTAGCTAGGAAAGGGACCACAGAGCACACAGTAGGAGTTAGGGATGGGAAACAAAGCCGTGAGTTACAGTAAGATGCTTCTGTGTGGGAAGCTTAATTTATATGATTTAGGGACGTTTAACAGACACTATGTTGTGAGGATACAGGGCTGCAGAGGCACATTACCTCTGCCAGCAGGACAACCCTCTTGCCGTCAGGCCAGATGATGTGGTCGACCTGAGAGCGCACCCTCTCCCAGGTGAGCTCAGGACTACGCAGACTCGCCTGAGGACAGACAAGACTGGTCAGTCATACAACAGGCTGACATAAATGTACAGAAATAAAACATGCAGAAATGCCCTGATAGACACACAAACACACATACATTTAAGTTGTATCAAAGCATTACTTACCACATCAATCTCAGTATTGGAATGTCCCATATTGCAGACTATGCAACCATTCTTCATTCGGTCCAGCTGTTCTCTGGTAACGACGTTCTTATTACCTAAATAAAAAAGAAAAGGAATTGACCTATTGTAACAGGGCGACTGAAGTGAGAGAGATTCAAGATTTTAGAGGGTGAAAATCAAATAAAATCAATGCATGTGTTGAGAAGGGTTTGACTTGTGAATTGGTTGGCGATTCCCTCATCTGAACAGCACACTGACTCAAAACGCAACTGTTTTAGCATTTGGATGAAACGCCTGAATTTTTCCCAGGGACCTCAAGTGGGATATTTGAAAAAAGGCGTTGATTTCTGTGCTTGTGAAACCTTGTGATTATCAAAGCAGAAATAATAGATGTCACTGCATGGGGCAGCTTACCAGTGCAGGTTATCACCACGTCCATCTGCCGGATGACCTCATTCAGCTTGACCACTCGGAAGCCATCCATGCTGTATGGACACATATACAGATATTTTCAAGTTTAAGCAGCATAAATGAAATGAATAACCAAATGAATAGAAATAAATTATGATTATTTTGCCCTTTTGGCCTCACAACTAATCCGATGCACAGCAGCATATAGGCAGAAGGACAACCGGGATAGCACATTGATTTACTGATGGGATGGTTAGTCACCCACCAGGCCTGCAGGGCACAGATGGGGTCGATCTCTGTGATGCACACAATGGCTCCGAGGGCTTTAAGAGCAGTGCAACAGCCTTTCCCCACCTACACACCACAGGACAGAAAAATAAAACATGTGCAATCATGCAATGCAGTCATGCTGTCTAAATTGAAGTACTGAGAACTTTATTTAATCCAAGAATGATTCACCTCTCCATAACCACACACGACGACTTGTTTGCCGCCAAACATTACATCAGTGGTCCTCTTCAAGCTGGCAGAGGCAAGCAGAGTCATAAGCATTGACACAATCAAATGAGCTACAGCACTACATTTATTAACAGTGGCTAGTGTTTTGGCTTTTTAAGTGTTAGATGATGCATTCTCCTCACCCATCTAGGATAGATTCACGGCAGCAGTAGAGGTTGTCGAATTTCTGCTTGGTGACTGAGTCATTCACATTCATCGCAGGGACACACAGCTTGCCAGCCTTAGACAACTGGTACAATCTGAGAAGACACATGGGGAAACATGGGCACACACACACACACACGCACACACACACCGAGTTGGAGGGCTGTGTGATATTATACTTTCCAGATAGTCTGTCTAATTGGATCCACTGAGAGTTGTATATGGACAGCTGCTGTGACATGTTTCCAAATGGGCTCCAGTCAAATCAGGATAGTGCCCTTTTCAATCTCCAATGTCAGTGTGTATTAATACTGATTTGAGTCATATCCGTGCTTTTGATACTGTTCCTCCTGACATATATCATACATTAACAACTGCTTTCGATGTGAACTTGGTTTACTTCCAGCTCAGCTCCATTCAGTTCAGTTCAGTTCAGTTCAGTTCAGTTCAGTTCAGTTCAGTTCAGTTCAGTTCAGTGTTAAAGGGGCATTAAGTAGGATTTCACTGTCCCGTAGCACACAATTACCATAATATATCTGTGGGGGTGTGAGTGTTGATCAGTATGGCTGAACGATTACTTCTGGCTTTTGAAAACTAATTTTCCTACCTGTAATCTGTTTTGGAAAACAGAGCCAAGCCAAATTCAATTTCAAACAAACGACAAAGCAGTGTTATTTTGAAATGTGATATAATACCTCTTCACTAGATGTTTCTGTTGGTTATCTGCTCTCATTAGCTAGCTTTCTTGTTCTACTGTAAAAATGTGACTTTTATATTTCTGTCCATTATATTTCTACCATCAGCTGTGCCAGGCACTTGTCGATGTTGCAATTCCTTGGTTGCCGATAGAGGTCTGTAAAAGTCATAAAATCATCAATGCCCATTTAACAGTGCAAAACCCCCAGGACTCATCAAGTCTAAGCCCCGTCTGACCTATGCACCCCAGTGACACTCTCCTCCACGATGCCCTGGGCCTTCTTGAACACGCTGGGATACTTCTTGTACACCCAGTGGGTTAAGTCTCCCCCGTCATCCAAGATCTGAGAGAAACACAACACATGAAAGATGAATAACGAGTCGCTCCCTGATAGTAGAGCTCAATATACAGACTAGGATGGGTGTCGAGTGCATTGTGGGATTGTCAGGCTGATACCATGTTGGCCTGCCAGCCCTCGGTGTTGACACAGCGGTCGATGCACCACCAGAAGTCATCCTCTGACTCGCCCTTCCATGCAAACACAGGTACTCCTGTAGGAAATAAAACACACACACACACATAATTGCAAAGACAGAGCGAGAGGGAGAGATGGGGATTGGCCAGCTGCTTAGGCAACAGGTCCATTAGAGGAAAGTGTGTGTTGACTGTGTAAATCATCTCACCTGTCTCAGCGAGAGCAGCCGCCACCTCGTTCTGAGTGGAATAGATGTTACAGGCAGTCCAGCGACACTGAGCTCCCAGAGCTACCAGCGTCTCAATCAGGACCTAATAGAGAAAGATAGATAGAATATGTAAATGCAAAAACAGGTTGCAGAGGTAATGAGGAGAGAGAGGTAACTGAATGAGCGGACGTACTGCTGTCTGAGCAGTGATGTGGGTGCAGCCTACTATCTTCGCCCCGGCCAGTGGCTTCTCCCCTTGCGCTCTCTTCCTCAGGGAGATCAGGGCAGACATATCTGTGGAGGAACAGAGGGAGCACAAGTTAGAGGAAATTGGTTGGAAAATGAGACAAAAAGAGAGAGAAGTTTTTGGAGAAGAGGGTGTTCATGGCTGCATATGAGAGCATTTTGAATACAAAAATCATCTCTTTCTGTGTGGTGGATGTGCAGTTAATGGCTGTTAAATGCAGATTGGTTGAACGACAGTGTCGGCAACAGCTGTTGAGGCGCAGGCTTAGGCTAGAGGAGCACTTATCCAGCACTTAGGCCTACTTAGCACTCAAATGGGCATTGTAAACAACCAGAAAGAGAGAAAAACGAGAGAGGGAGGAGGTGGTGGATTGAAGATTGAGAGTCTGCGAAAAAGTTTGAGATGGGGGGAGAGGTGTCAAAAATATGAAAATAAGTAGCAGGAGAGAGAGAAAGAGAGAAAGAAAGAAAGAGCCTTGATTGTGTTTTCCCAGAAGAACACTGACACAGCCCCAGCCTTGGGTCATGAACTGTTCTGGAGTCAGAAGGAGGACTTTTACACCAATAGTTGACTCAAACAATGTCTAAGCAGCAAAACAGATGCCACATGATACGTATCTGGGAACAAAGTCTCAACAGGGAGCTCAAAGCCCTCTCTGTCTTGATGGCATTGATACTGAGCCTCTTATCCCAACAACAACTGAATCAATTGTATCACAACAAGTGATATCCCCGCAATACTGTATGACTAACATTTACAGTTAATAGAAAATCCTAGTAACAAGACTGAACTCTCTTTGTGCATGATCGCCTCTCTGTGTATCTTTGATTATACATCGTGTGAAGAGAGAACAATGATTCCATATGAGGCCAAACACCACAAACCCAGGCTCATTTAACTTGAAAGGAAACCCATTTTACATCAGAAAAAAGGTTTTCTGTTTGAATATTCAATAATTCAAACAAAATAATTTATTGACCCCCGATTATGTAATATGCCATTTTAAAGCTTGGGATACAAAGATCGCTTATCTATGCAAAACTCCCACAATGTGCCCGTTTTCCCATGCTGAGTCACATATACCTTGTTCTGCAATCTCAATCTCGCGCCGGCCAAATTCGGCCTGCTTGATGTTCTTCACACAGAAGTCGCTGCTGCCTTGGGTGTTGACCTGGGCTTTGTCCCGCGGGGAGGTTTCATCATCAGAGCTGTCAGAGTAGGAGGCAGCTGGGAAATGTGCAACACAAAAGGTCACTATTGTGGTAAAGCATACAAAAGAGACAATTATGAAATGAATACTTAATATCTATTGTGTAAGGGGTGGCGCTTGTGTGTGTGTGTGTGTGTACGTGTGTGTGTGCAGTAGTGTACATGTGTGAGCATTTACACAGTGTACGTGTGTGAGCATGTGTGCATATATGAAGTATTTAATTTGTGAATTCTTAAATTGGGTGGCATTCCCCTTAATCCACAGGCTATCCACAGGTGATTCTTCCTTCAAAACAGAACTGTTTTGTAAGCAGAGGTCTTAAAGGGGAATGCCACCCATTTTAAGAATTCACAAATGTTATTTCTGTGCCCCATGACAGTTCAGTCAATGTTTGTGAACTCCACTCTTTCCTAAAGCTGGAAATCAGAGAGAGAACCCTTGAATTTGTGATGCCACTGGGATGTAAAATCTGGGACTGCTCCATAGACAATGAATGGGGAAGTGACTTTGTGGACCCATTAGATGTGAAGTTGTGTTGCCAGACCAAAATTAATACTCAGGTGTGAATCAGAATTTAAACCTCATTTGGGTGCGAGAACTTCCACAAATCAAAGTCAGTGCCCCATTCATTGTCTATGGAGCAGTGCCAGATTTTACATCCCAGTGACATCACAAATTTAAGTGTCATTTCTCCAGTTTCTAGTTTTAGGAAAGAGTGTAGTAGTATTGACTGAACTGTCCTGGAGCACAGGAATAACATATGTGAATCTTTAAAATCGGTGGCGACACTTTAATATTAACCTATAATGGGCTTTACTACCATGACAGCCATCATTTTGTAAGAGTTGGTGTCACATTTTTCAAATGGTGGGAATGTGATTTTGTAATGAACCTTTTCAGATGTGCAGTACCTGAGCTGTAGCTGTCTGTGGAGGACTGAGAGATGGAGCGAGAGAGGGAGCGGCGGCCTGCCTTGGTAGGATACTTGCTGAACTCCTGTTTGTCCTCTGTGTTCGCAAACTGGATCTGGAAAAACCCAAGACAAAACCGCACACAACGTTAACATAAATGGCAAATAAAATCTAGACATTAATCACTTGATGCCAGTGCGTGTTAGGACTTATGTCTGCCCACATGTGCTGATTTAATGTCAACAACGACACAGAGGGAGACGGGAACTACTCAAGAAACGCCATACAGCAAGGAACAAAATATAACTTTTCAAACATTAACAAAGGTGACAGTTTCTGTTATATGCCCACGGTTCTGCTAATGTTTACCCTCTTGGTTTGTATTTGGACTCATTTTGCTGTGTCAGGCATAAAGAAAAAAAATGTCCCTTCAAAGGTAAAGGCTGTGAGTACTTGGCTTCACCTGAGACTGTTACATTAACACAGAGCAGATAAATCACAGGTGGATCAGGAGGAGGGAGCCGGTGGCTATTTTTGGATGCTCCCTCCTGCTCTGTGATTTATGCTTTGTTCAAATACACAGGCCTCAGCTGTTGGCGTGGTTCACCACCATGTCAACCCAACCCTTCAAAGGGCCCAAGATGAAAGACCTGGGTGCACAGAAAGTGAATGAAAATGCAGCTAGCCTGGCTATCTGTTAGTTTAGACATGGCTTTAACAGAAATATTAAGTCTCAGTTGTCCTATCCTGGGGTTACAGTACAAAACCACACAAGTTTATTTGGTAAAAGCATAACACAGCTAACTGCAGAATTAAAGCCAGTGGCTAGTGTGAAATTAGCTCTATTTAGGGCTTTGTGGTTAGGGCTAGGGTTAGAATTAGTCTCAAGATCTGACAAATCCACTGAGTGTCATTTAGACACGCTGAGCCAAGAACCGTATGGCTGCACTAGCAGTAGACAACAGTCAGTTGTCAACATTAGAAAGATTAGGGAGAGTTAACCAGATGTCCCGTCAGGTCCTTTAAACTGGGTCAGTGAGGGCAGTGAGGAGGCACTAACCACTGCTACACTCCAGTGGAACACACTATCACACCTAGGTTGGTAATGAGGGAAAATCCAGGAACAATCCCTTGCAATTCCCGTTATCCTGGATGCAGAAATGCTTTGCTTTACCGATCATGCTATACCGATCATTTCTATGTAATTATAAAGACATGCCTAGCCATAGGAGATCTGAAAAAATTAGATGAGCCATGTACAGCCTAGATGAAGGGTAGTAGTAGTAGTAGTTTAGTAGTAGTTTCCATCTTGCTTACAACTCTCCATGTCAGTGAGATCTGCACAAAAATGGGTCTGTAAGAAGAAGAGTGTAGCTCTGCAGCTCAGTGAAACAGGACGTCTGCAGGGAAGCATCAGGTCTGGATCTCTTGATGTCATTTGGTTTAGGACCTTCTGGCTACAGCTCCGTCTGAACCAACACAGGCACCAGGATCCTGTCCTCATTAAAGACCTGACAGGCACTGATGTACCACTGCTCTTAACACCCTGAGCGCAGTCGGCAAGAGATCTACTACTGTAGGTCTAGCAGCAAAGCAAATCATTAACAAGACCCTGCGTGAAAGAAATGATGAAACTAATGATACCTTGACCCCCCGAACAGTCTGATTGGGTGCTGCGGTTAATAGGGATGTTTGCCAAAGCTGACAAACAAATCATTCCCTTTTCTAGTGTAGTGGTTCTATCCCTCCCTGCCTTTCCAGGAAATCAAACCTACAGGTGTCCTGGTGGTTTAGTGGCTAGAGCGCATGGGATCAAATCCAAGCCCGTCCTTTGATGTTTCATCTCTTTTCTTTCCCTCAACACTGTATATTGTCACAAAAATGAATCATGTACTCGAGGGCGGTGGACTTCCACGATGCTTATTGTTAGTGCAGAAAGGCCTTCACATAAATTTACTTCTTTTTTCTTAGATTATTCCTTCCTTCCTTCTTGCCTTCCTTCCTTCCTTATCTGCCATTGTGCGAAAACATTTAAAATCAGTTTTGGTGATTTTCCTGATGGTCGACAGTTTGCAGGTGCTTTTATGGGCTGAGTAAGTTTAACGCCCATGAAACCCATTCAAAAACTGTTGTACAAATTTAAAAGATCTTTGTAATTCCTGAAAAACGTGTACACTAAACGACTTGTACAAAAGGTTTTCGTTTAATAGCAGCATTACAGCGCTGTGTCCTCTGTAGTTAATTCTTCTTCAGGTATACTCAATGCTACCCTTCAGTTTCCACATGGCTTACATACTCTTCCACACTCACTTTGCCTCAGTTATACATGATACCAATCCAGTGTCTTCATTCATTCTGGAAAGGCTGTAGGATTGCTTATTGTTATTTTAGATGTCCATAGAATGTGTTTGGAGTAAAAACGAATGTGCAGGCCAGCAGAGTTGACACAACACACAGCTGATAAATCCGGGAGGACATGAATGCCAGACCAACAACAGTGAGGTGGGTAACATTTGAGTGTGAGGTGCGCTGCATATATGACCAGTATCCCATAGCAATGTCTTACAGGTTTAGCTTAGTGTTATGTTTATGAGGACAGACTGCAGAGTGTTTGTGTAATGATAAAATACTCAGGCGACTGCTGACAGAGCACCTACATACAAAGCAATGTTGTATGCTGAGAGATAATTTCTGTTTTCTAACGTAATGCTGAGAAGGAACTTTTATGAGAGTACTGCAGGAACCAGGTGAAGCTGGTATGCATGATTCAGTTCCCTGGTAGCAGATCCTCCAAGAACACTACAAATATCACATGAAAATTGTTTTTTAATTATTCAGTAAGAATTGGCTGAAACAGTACAATGACTTTACTCACTATCAGTCAAAGTGTCCACATCTCACAAACCCTCTTTCCATGGGCAGTGATGCCTGGGCCTAAACAATCTACTGTGTCAGTACAAAGAAACTCAAGAACCTCCTGAGACAGTGTGAGCGGAGGGGATCTCTGCAGGTCTCCGTTTTGGCAAATGGGAGTGTGCTCTTTCTCACACTTTTGCAAAATACTATTTTATGTTTGCTTTGCATCAGTTTGGACTCTTGGGGATTCAGCATAAATTTTGGCTGGTTTGTTGAATTTCAGCATTGTTCCTCCCTCAGTACACAGACAGCAAAAGCAGAGAATCCTTCCTCTGTGGTTATAACATGTAAGAAAATAGAGGTTGGTTGGATGAATGATGAACAGCTTAGCGTTACTTAAGACAGCATTCTGCTCTTACAGAGTAGATTACTCCAGAGGCGTGCCCTGTTAATAACCTGGGCCTTTTGAAGAGAAGATTGTACACCCTACCTGTATTTCAGTGACGGATATCATTTTTATGGCAAGTCAGTGAAAACACACTTCTGTATAGTCCGCATCGGTGCGCAAGTCAAGATAAAGAACCATTCTGCAAAACTACAACAAGAGGACAGAAAACTTGCGGTGTGCCAAAAGCAACTCTGTCACATCTGTGTGTGGGACATGCAATTTCTTCAATAAATGTGCTGGATGAGCTCCTGGTGATGCATTAGTAGTGACTCACCCTTTCTCTCCCGTGCCCATGTCTGTGTGCCATGGCTGCCAGTCACTCCCTGCTCTCTCCAGTTTCTCAGCCTATTTCCCCGTGCCTGTGTGTCCTCTGTGTGATGGTACTAGGTGTCCCTGATGCTATTATCCCAGAACACTCCCAGGCAGGGCTGGGGGGAGGTTCCCAACTATTATCATGATTTCTAATGGCCAACCTGGAGAGAGAGAGAAAGAGAGAGGCCTTGAGAGTGGAGGGGGGTCCAACCCGGCCCTCCTCTCTCTCTCTTTCTCGCTCTCTCTGGTTCTGCCCTTGACAACTAGCTGCTAAAGTCAGTGGTTTGTAGGCTGTGGTCTAATTTTTTAAGTGCAGGAACACACAAACTAAGATGTTGACTTAGACACAGAAAGACAGAAAAATTTGCACACATACACACACACAGACACACAAACCACATTTACTGCAGCTTTTACTTTCCGGCTGTATTCCTGGTTCGGTCTAATGAATGAAAGGGGATTGACAGGAGGAATTAAACCCTGTTTCCATTAGCCTTGTGCCGCATCAACAAGCAACCCATCCAGTCCCATCCTACAGCTAAAAATACCGTTTCTTTCGTAGATAGCAGGTCACAGACTTAAGCCGTGGTGTGATTGTGAATGGGCGGTATAAGGGCTGAATGTGGGTTTGGCATAAGGCGACATCAACCACTTACCCTGACACCACTAATGCTCCGCAGCGCCATCTGATTGAAAAGACATCCAGTCTAATCCTCACAGACCTTCTTTGTATAAACATCAGGCCCTGAAAACTACTGACAGCTGTCACACTCAATAAACTGCGATGGAGTATGAATGGTGTATAGTACGTGAGCAAAACTCCTGAACCTAAGAGAGTTAAACTCTTCAGAGATGTCTAGCTCCAAAGACATTAAACTTCCTTGGTCTCCAGAGGCGTCTGTTTAGATAAACACAGGCGTGACGGATTACACAGTAGTGTTGTGAAAAAAATACAGGTTGCTAATCCCTCACGACTTTTGGCAGACACTATGACCTCTACTTACTAGCTATACCTTGATCTTGAAAGAATATGTACAATAAGGTAGTGTACAACTACAAGAGGGTACAACCCTACATATGGCCCTAATATACTGTATATTCAGACAATATCAGTTTGTTGTTCCCAAAAATGCATTTTTGGAGGCCAACATTGAGAAGGCACCCGGTGTATTGAGAACTTCAAGTTAGAGAAAGCATAACAGAAATACTGCAGCAAAGCTAAAGAGATCCTTTTGAAATTCCACCGGCACAACTTAAAACACAGAGGAAGACTGAAGGAACCAGTCACTATGGATGTGTTATATTTCTCAGCTTATAGCGATTTTTCCCCCAGTGTTAATATGGTTCACACTGGAGGACAAATGCTGTACTTGTGCATGAAAGATTTGGTGTTTCAATAAACACTAGAAAGAACCCATCCTCAAAGCAATTTCTCAATATAGTTTGTCCGAATTAAGTTTTAATTTTGAATCCGAGTCTGTCAGAATCTGAGATTTCTGTTTCATCATATAGACCTATCAAAAAAAACAAAAAACATTTGACCTCAACTATGCCATAACATTATGATAGACAATACTGGATAGTAACAATATAATATGAACACTTTTCAGAATCGGTCTCCTCTATGTAAAATAGCCCACAGGCATCAGATGAAAATGATGATGCATGAATAAATTCACAGTCACTGAGTCCAACTCCCGGGGGGCGTATTGTGTAACTGTTGGATGGATTCAAAGAGAGAAGAGGCAGAGTAGTGGTATTGTTTCACACACACACACACACACACACACACACACACACACACACACACACACACACACACACACAGTAACATCAATTTTGTGGCATCTACATATTTGCCTATGGCACCCTTGTCACATTTGATACAGTCTGATTTTAATTTAATTTGTTTTATTTTCCCTTTTCTATCATTTTCAGTATCTTGTTTACCCATTCATTTTTTTTTTCACACAAACAGGTGGCACCGCTTGACACAGGGCTCTCACATTTATTCATAACACAGAGCTTTGTTTTCATAAGCGCGGTCCACATTCCTACCATCCAATATGTTTTACATCAGGCTCCCTGAGGCTGCTCACAGTCCACACATTATTGCCTTGCCAGACAGGGGGTCGCGGATAATATTCTGGGCTCTACAAGCCCCGCTGCTGAGAAAAAAATATTTTGTTTCTGCACTGTGGTTAAACTCTTGGGTAAAATTTGAAAAAGAAAAATACTAGGGATGAACTTCAACTTTTACATAAACAAATCACATCAAGGCAGCTACACAGGCAAGTCATATTAAGTTGAATGTCAATTAACAGTAGTATGTGTCACCTTTAAAAGAGGTTTGACAATCCCCACTTTTATATTCAAGTTTTCAAAGCAACATGAAGTTCCAAAGAGGCCAAATAGTTCGTGCCCAAATTGCAGGCGCATCAGTCACAAAAACTGATCAAATAATTTAATGTAGCATGGGGAACGGTGCTGAAAATCATAACAACATAGCCTATGTCAAGACAAACTGCATCAGCAAGGAGGGACAGTGGTCACAAGTCAAAGCTTACCTACAGCGATGGGCAGACAACAGGACAGTTGCTAAACACAAAACTAGAGCTTCAAAAATGACCAGAAAATGTAATCAACACCTCTATGCCACAGTCTCAACAAAACTTTTCATAGAGAGCACCACAAAGCTGGTATTTAAGGAGGGCTATCAATTGGAAAACAGCCAACGACACATAACCTGGTGTAAGGAGAACAAAACCTGAACCCCTGAGCAACGGGAAAAAAGGAAATACAGTCTGATGAGTCGTCTTTCACCATTTTTCCTACATCTGGACAGGTGAAATTCTCGAGAAAGCCAAAGGATGCCTTCAACCCACAATGTGTGTTGCCAGCTGTTAAGCATGCTGGTGAATCTGTAACAGTATGAGCAGCCATCTCGAGGGACTCGTTCAGTCAGATGATTGCTCTGTCTGCACGGTTGTGTAACAGCCAGGGAATACAAGGCCATTTCACATAGGTGCACCTAAACACTGTTCAATCACAATGTTCCCATATTCCACCACGACGACACCCCCGGATGAAGTCAAATGCCTCCCCAATCATCACATACATAGTATATACATGATTAAACTTTTATGGGAAGTACTGCAACACAAAGTACAAAGTAGATTTCCATCTCCTCCATCCCTCAAAGAATGGTCTGATATCCCACTACACACAGATCAGGACTTGTATGATGGGAATCCAAGGAAGAGTGAAGCTGTTCTGAAGGCAAAGCGTGGCCCTACACCTCATTAGGTACTTGAAATTCATAAATTGTTAGGTGTTTCCATTATTATCTTATCTATTATTAAGTATTTATGATCATGTGTTCCTTCAGTGTCTTGAGACAGAGGGTTAAGAGGCAACATGCCTTTTTATTTATTTAGAGGAAGCATACCACCGGCATAATGTGGAACCTGTGATTAAAATAACCAGGAAGGCCACATAAAAACAGATTTTAACAATATTCAGGACTTGATAAAAGCTGCTTTGTAACTGAGGCTGATACAATATTGTTAAACATGTAATACAATCATATAAGATAGGATTAGACTGTCTAGTAGCACAGGCTTGATAATTAAATTCCTGATGCATTACTGCACAACTTTGCAAATCCTTCAGCTCATACTGACTGTCTTTTATGGTTAAAATAGTTTCTCATAATACATGCTGGGTTGGGATGGTGTGATTCTTTAGCGGGATAACTAATTAACGTGAAATAACATGATTCATTACACACTGCAGTATCATAACAAATGCATGGCGGGGCTCGCCACAGGTCCATCAACCTTCAGGCTGAAAATGATAACAGTTGGTGCTAGCCTATATGAACACATTCACACAGACTAATATAGATTATCTGGCCTTTGTGTGGTAGACTTTGCTGCAGTGCAATGCGCATCAACGCGGATTTATCCTCCTCACATGTCACAGCCTACAGTGCACACAGCCATCCCCTATGCCAGTGAATGATGATGGGGATCACGTTTCTTACCTTCTTGACGGATTTCAGAGTGGGGACCGCAGTGAAGGCTGCGGAGGGCAAATCCCCCACGTTCATATTCAAATCGCTGTTTTTGCTAACAGTCAATGCTGAGTATTTTTCTGCAACGTTTTCGGTTTCTTTGACATATTTCGTGGCTTGTTTAACCTCCGTCTCCGTCATGGCATTCAGGTGATGTCGAGCTAGCGTTGGAAAATATCTAATGATGTCCGATTTTGACGAGTGTAGAGTCCGTCGCCTTCCTCCTCGTCTTGGTCAAGCTTCGTGTTGCCTTGAAAAATATCCGAGCGGGGCAGTAAAGAAGCACTGAAGCACCTACAGCTGACCTTGCGCGGAACGAGAATTAGTATTAAGCAATACACCTGTTTTCTTTTAGCCTCGCTGCTTTCTGATGGGCAGTGGAAAACACTTCTTTTTGTCCAGGTCAGCTGTCATCCACAGACAGCAGCATCTACAGGGGGCGGTGTGTTGAGGCTGTCACCTGAACAAGTGGGCAGTGTGTGGGCGGTGTTCATCCAATCAGCATCGGTGGGGAAGAAAATGATCCGTGTTGGGCTCGTTACTCGTTACTTATTTCAAAAGTAATGATATCGGGTCACTTGTGCCACTTCTGCCATTTCGCATCTAAGCTAACTAAAGCTAACGGGGAGTGATAACCATGGTGATAACCGAACGCGTAAGCAAAGTGGTAAGTTGAAAATGCATCACTTTTTCCAGTAATAAGTAGGCCTAGTGTATTCAAGTACTTTTGTTATCGATCCATCTGTTAAATATCAGATTGTAGTTGGATTACCTAAAAAAAATATTCCACCTTCACCATCGATTAGTTTCATTCAGACGGACACAAAGCTAAAATGAGAAATGACAGAAATGAGTGGAAACATTCCCACTAGTTTGATTTTACCCAGCAAAAGTATTGAACATTATTTGGTTCCCCTGGCCATTCACAGGGGAAAATGCAAAAATCTCCCCCCAAAAAACTAATGGTACGGGAACACGGGATTATTTTTGATAGGAAATAAATGTGCTGACCCTGACCTGACCTGCCTGTCCACAGCACTATAAATCTGCTGTAAGTGCTTGGTCTGGTCTTCCAAAATAAATTTAAGCCTAATGGCTGCTACTTCCATTGATAGGCTATATCTTGTGTAACTCCACACAAATCATAAAACACAAAAAAAAGAAAGTGGGAAAAACCTTGCAGGCCCAATTAAATCACATATGAGGGTGCCTCTTAGGCTACACAAATTGAAAAGATCACACTTCATCTTTCCCCTAAAAAGTAGAGGGTTTTTGGCTTATTTCCATAGAATTGTGATCTAAAGGTTGTCTCAGCTTGTTTCATATTTTTGAATAAATGGAAAACAATACAAGGAAATTCGAGGAATGCAAGAGCATTCATATTTAATGTTGTGTAACAGTTTGTGCTATACTATTTTTATGCCACCTATATATATGTATTTTATTGATTGCCATCATGAAAGTAAAACTCACCAGGGTTTATTGTTGAAATGATTAGTTTAAGACCTTAAATGAGAGCTGGTGGCCTCTGTTGCTGAGGACAGGACTGGAAAGCTTCAAGGGAGTCTGGGATCAACCTGCATTACCCAACTGTAGGTGCAGGCTGGACCACGGGTTGAGGATAATGGCTTTACTGTATTTTCTTGAGTAAAGAAGCTTTAAAGCATCAGTATTGAGTTGGGGTGTTTACATGGAAATAACCCAAATGGTAAAAATTAAGACAGCAGAATATATGCATGTATAAGTCACAGATTTAAGTTCTTAAGTCTGTACTATGTTCACATAAACCAAGCCATCCCAATAACTACACAAAACCAGGAGTGAAAAAGTAACCACAAATAAACTTAACACTTTGATAAAATTTAATGAACACAAATTTCATCATGAGTTAAACGTCCAACTTTTTTCATTATTAAAAAAAAATATCATTGTAGGACTGCATCAGATGGATAAAAAAAAAAAGCTATTATCTACAATTTAAATAAAAAACACCCCTACTGTGGATTGACAGACAATGAATAAGTAACTACATGATACAATGTGACATTAATGAGTTGTCTATTTTTTCTACAAACATCGAGTCTAATCATGAAAAAGATTGTATAAAATACATCCAGATAATTGGGCACCTTATTAAGTACAGCTGATACACACTAGGGAAAAAGAAATTCTGTACAATATCTTGACATCAGTATCAGATTTAAGTCTTTTCTCAATGGACTAAAGTTGGACTTGCTTTTTCTTCCCACAATATGTGGATTGAAAAAAAAATGAAATCTCAACATACAGGACATCACATAAAATATATAGGGCACAAGTGTATAATAAATTCACTTTTCACATGTAAGTGTGTCAACTATCATTGCATTTCTGGAAAAAAACAAACAAACCAAACTTAAATCTGTACCATTTACCAAAAATACTTAAAGCAAAAAGCATCCACTGGTGACGAATTCAGCCTTTTGAGAGTATGGCTTCATAGCTGTCATTTCCAAGGTTTCCACGAGTTCGGCCCCGGTTCCGCATAACTTCACATTTCACTATTGTCCAAATTATATGTCCTTATGAAAAGCAAAGCGGCTCCAAAGCGCTCTGCTGGGTCAGCTGAGCAGGGAGCCATCCTCCATTTCAGAGGAGAGGAACACAGGAGTCCACAGGCTCAGCGGCCACATGGCCAGCTCCTGGAAGACCAATGAAGGAGTGAACAGAAAACGGAAGAAACCCGATGGCGAGGCTATGGTTCGGTGTATGAGTGTGGGGCAGGTGAGAGTACGGGTGAGGTGAGAGTACGGGTGAGAGGAGAAGGTGCAGCTGATGGGTTAGCTAGGGTGAAGAGTCTCAGGCAGGGTGGAGTTCACAGATGGAGGCATTATGTCGGTGACGGTGCTATGAGACTCGGATCATCTGAGCCACTGTCTCGTCTGCTGCTGCCTGCGCCGCCTCCTGCTGTTGCTGAGCGAGAGAGGAAAGAGAGCCCGGTCATAACAAAATATGAAGAGTTTTGTTCCAAAATAAGATGCCTCACTATCAAGTAAAGTGACAAAATGATTGACAGAACAAAATTACAAATTATGATACTTGTCAAATGAAGGTAGATAGCTTAAGTCCTTGGCTGACAAAATGATAACACTTCTACAGACTAGATCCTCTATTTTATATTTAATGACAAACTAGAGGTAATGTTGTTTTTCCTTACCTGTGCCAGGGCCAAAGACATCTCTTCCTTCTCTTTAGGTGAAAAGAAACGCCCTCCATCTCCCCGCTTGCGCTGCATGGCATGACGGTGGCGAGACTCATGTAGGTATTTCTGACAGAGAGAAAGTGGTGAATTGGACCACGGCTTATTTGATGTTGTAAACAGACATTGTGTGTCCAAACTTCATCAGGAATCAACCGCCATGCCAGTGTTGTATTCCTTCACACATGCAGTGAAAACCTAGGCCTATGTGGTGTATGATGATGACCCATGTGCCGTACCCTCCTCTCCTTGGGGATCTTGCCCTCAGCCTCCAGCTTGGCCCGGGCCTGTCTTCGCTTCAGGATGCGGTGGTACTGCTTGGCATTGACGTACAGCGGCTCCTCCTCCAGCATCTCAGCTCCTGGCAGGGGGATACGTTGCATAGTGGGCACTGTGCCACCTCCAGGCACCATCTGAGAGAGAAGAGAGACACACATACAGGCACACAGTGCTTAGAACCTCTGGCAGGGAAAGGGTAAAGACAAGTACAAACTGAGACAGACACGCAGGGACTGTGCATGATGGACACGCACAGTGGCCACATGACCTGGAATTATAGACTAGGACATCTAAGGCTATGGTTACACTTGTCATTTTGACAGGATTTTTAAGATTTTGACTCTTAAAATCAGATTTTGTTTCACTGTATGTCCACACTCAGCCTGAAAATGGATGCAATGCATCTCCTGTGGTAAGTAGGTAATAAGATGCTGGGTACCTCTGCGCAGGGTCTTACCATGACCATTCCACCTGCATTGACCATGTTGCCGGAGACTGGCAGGGTGACGGTCACAGTGCCTTGGCCGCTGTTGGTGGTGTTGGTGGTGGCACCCCCAGCCTGTACAATCTGGGCACCTGCCAAGCTGGCGGCTGGAATTGTGATCATTCCTACAAGTACAAGGATCATCATCATCATCTTGGTATTAACATCACCATTCTTAGTCAAAATTAATACTTGTGGTACTGCTGTTAAAAGTCTACGAAGTGAATGTAACAAAACCACCAAAGGTATAGAAGAGATGAGTTTACCTTGCTGCAGGACGGTGCCATCTGCATTGACAGGCTGGTAGACGATGGTCTGTCCGTCAGCTGTCTGGGCCACCTGCTGGCCCTGCACACTGATCTGCTGGCCCTGTGGGACCACAGGGGACGAGGGAAGACACTCATTAATGATGTTATTATAATGTCAAGGATTTGCCAGTCGAAGCTGGTAAAACAGGACTCGTCAGAAAAGGGATGGAAAATGACCTGGTTCTGTCCAGCGGTGATGGCTGTCTGGGGCTGCTGGATGATGATCTGCTGCGGCTGACCCTGCTGGCCCTGCAGCTGCAGCGTCTGGCCGCCCTGCAGCTGGATCTGGCCCGGCTGCACCAGCTGGATCTGCACATGCACACAGTAATATCCACAGGTTGGCTTGGTTCACTTCTCCTTTTTAATAAGATGGTAAGTACATAATGTCCCAGCAGTGTTTCCTTTAAATCAATTATCATTATAATACATATCCAAATAAGAGGCATTCTTAAACTGCAATGCCCATTGGAGCTGATCCTGGAATAGGAGTGAAAGTAGGTCTCAGACTAAGCATTTCCTACACCCTCCACATGTACCCAATACAATTGTACAGGAAACACTGTGTCCGAGTACAGGATAAGAGTAAGATTTGCATGCTGATCCTGATATAGTAACTGAACTGTATCCCTTACCTGCTGTAGTCCCTGGGCTCCGGACACAGGGACCTGCATGATGGTCTGGCCCTGACCCCCCGACATGGCCTGTACCATGATGGGTTGCCCTGACGACGTGATGAGCTGCCCACCGCTCACCTGCACCATCAGAGGCTGGCCCTGGACCTACACAGAGAGACACAAAACTGTTTTAACAACACAATATCTGTTAAGTTACCTTAATACCATGGCTATGATTTAGCAAGCAAATGATGTCATTCAGGAACATCCCAGATATCAAATCTTGGTTAATGGTATTTGATGATTTTTTCCATTATTCCAGCTGTTTTGGGATATAAAAATGAATAAAAAATGCCAAATGTAAGGAACCCACTGCCATTTCACAATGACAGTAAGAAAAATATAGCATGAGATGAGTTCTAAGTGACAGCCTGTAATGACTATGAATCCATGTAAGACAAGTGGCATTCAACATTCAATACTGAACCCCACAAGGTTCTCCTACTAGTTACAAAACACATCCATAACACCTATGTTTCAGATGGCTGTGTCCACATCATGGAGAACAAGGTCTGACTTGTGAAACCTGCTTTTAAAAAGGCAAGAAATGGAAAACATAACTTTGATAAACAGTAGTCCATTGACAGCCATGAGCATAGAAGCAGAGACCTGAGGCTGACACACATGACACACTGTGCTGAGTCAAGAACATGCAGCTCAGGCAGCTATAGGACATGCTAGGGCGGAGGATGAACCAAACAGCACTGGTATGGGTCATGAACCATGCAAACTTGTAGGCTGTAACACTGTTGTGACACTGTGACACAGGGCGGCGGTCACACCACTACCTGGAGTGTCTGCACCTGCTGGCCCGAGGCCGTCACCACTGGCGCCTCTGTTTGCAGCTGCACAGCCGTCACTGTGCCCTGTGTCTGCAGACAAGGCAGGACAGCTACAGTCTCGGGCAAGGAACTATACACAGCGCAGATATCTCAGCACTATCAGTAAAGTTGACTGGTTCAGAATGGTTTAATTCTGGATACCCATTACCTGTGTGCTGACAGCTTATTGTGTGACAATCTTAGTGCTCAAAACCAGCTTTATTTGAGCGAATCCTCACCTGTTGTTGGATCTGTCCATTGGAAGTCTGCACAACTATCTGCTCCCCAGTTGTAGTTGTGGCAGTGGTGTACTGCTCCATAGCTAGTTAGTGTCGCGGTCCTCCCTGAAGACATAGAGACATGTTAAGATGATTAGCTTGTCTTTCACATTTGACACCCCGCCTTCTTAAAACATTAGGGATAGAGACATTAGATCATTAGCAATAATGTCTTTCACATTTGACTCTCTCCTTCTTGAATACCCCCAAAGGCGAGGTTTGTGTAAGTTAGCTGTTTACTACATGTTGCTAACTCATTGTGTGTAAGGCAAGAAATAAAACGATATTTAAATAACCAACGTTAGTATTCCTTTAAGCCCAATTCGTCACGTTAGCGTGTCTTTTTGTGTAAATCGGAGGGGTGGGACATGACCCCATATTCTGATATAGAGCAGCTGTCAGCTTGCTGTGTGGTGTTATGTTGGCATGTTATTTTCATGGGAGAGCTAACCAGACTAGCGTCAGTTTAGCTAACCTAGCTAACTATATAGCGTGGCAGATGCCAAAAAACGTAGAAAGATAACGGTTAGCTGGCTAATGTCAGTCGGCCAGCCAACACATAAATGTAGATGAGCTGTTGTTGACATGATCCCCATTTGCTAGCGAGCATTTACTGCTAGCTGGGTGTTAACGTGATCCATCATCCCTTTGTTTGAGATTCGAGACTTTAGCTAGCTAGCTAGCTAACGGTCGTCGACCACACAGATCATGTTTCCACACAACAGGCAATGTGGGGAACAAGAACTTATTTACAGGCTACCCAGCCGGGGACGGAGCGGTCGGAATCAAACTGTCATTCGATTTTTGCATTTAGTGGGGTTAGTAATTTGGTTGGTCCATGACAAACCAATCCGTGCTGACAACTACCAATGCCTTCAATCGGGTTTCCCTTACCGTATCTTCGCTGTCCGGTTTCCCTCTGATTGGCTCTAGTACAGCTTTCTAAAGCCCAATCACCAAAGTGAGCGGACAAAATGGCGCAAATGAAACAACAGCGACTGGGAGGAGGTGCGTAGCTGCTGCTTGAAACATGAAAGCAGGATTCCAGGTGCAAAGCCCTTTGGCGCCCGGCAGATGTCACCATTTGCATTCATTCATACACTAGCAGACCTTGTTGTTTGTTCCTTTGCAAGCTCCCAAGGGATATAATGCTGTCATTGTCTACGAATTACACTGTACCTGCGAATCACCGTCAGCTGATAAAATATTATGCTGTGGTATTAATAGTTGCATCTTAAAGGTGAACCTCCTTGTTCAGGCCTAACCAATAATTGCGCCTCCACTCCAGCAGCTGGCACTACCGAGCCTTTGTGCTACGAGGCTCGTGCTACAGAGTATATTTGCGGAAGTACATCAATTTCTAGTAGTATCCACACGAGTTTTGTTGTGTTACTCCAGAAAATATTAGCGCATGTTCTTCTAGACAGCCTCTTGACAAGACCTGGATGCTGCTTAGACTTGAGAGGCTTGACAAGGTCGGTTATTAGGCACTTATTAGGCTATTTTGAAACAGAAGCCAATACCTGCATGTTAGATAGCTAACTAACACGCTATTAATTAGCCTCTCTAACAGAATAGACTAATAGTATTGGTTCAAAGAGGATGACACCAGCTGTCTCTGTGATTCCACAGTATCCAGACTAGTGATCCTTCAGCATGGCCAGGCCCCTGCGGGTCTTCTCCCTGCTCTCCAGGCTGGGTCCTCTGTCAGTGATGCCCACAGTTTCTGCAAGGAGCTGTCGGTTTGCAAGCAGAGATGCCAAGGCATGGACGGGACAGAGCCGTGTGCACAGAGCACCAAGACAGAGCCCCGAGATGTTTGATGACGATGTTGACATGGAGGATGTAGAGGACAAGCTCCAGTCCTTGATTGAGTGAGAAGCAGCACCATTCATTTGGACATTTTCTCAAATATCTAGACCTTTGTGCATACTGTGTTGGCAAGCCGTGACAAGTTAACTGCATGTTCACTCACTTGTTTTTCAGCGAGGATAGGAAGAGGCGGAAGACTGTGAAATACCATGTGATGAGGAGGCAGATGACTCCATCAGGAGCTCCAGAGAGGAAGCTGACATGGGATGCTATGCAGCAGATCAGGTGACGAGCTCTGTTTTGCAGTAGTGACCCATGATTTTATCCATTCCAGCCACTCACACAAGAAATCTAATCTTTCTTCAGTGTATTTGTGCAAATGACACTCTCAGACACTTCATGGCATCAAATGTTATTCATATTTCAGATATCTGAAGCAGGAGCAGCCAGAGGAGTGGACAGTGGAGCGTCTGGCCAACAGCTTCTCCGTCAGCCCCGACGTCGTCCGGAGAGTCCTCAGGAGCAAGTTCATCCCCACTCCTGAAAGAAAAGCCAAGCAGGACACTAATGTAATGGCTAGACTCGGTCAGCAGGCTCTGTCTCCAGGTGGGACAGGGCAGGACAAGCCAAAGTTGCCTGGGCAAAGCACACCAGCCATCCTGCCCAGTGGAAGTAAAGCCGGTGAACTGGTCACTGTGGCCAAGCAGACTCTGATACCTGGAGGCAAAGGCTCGACATCCCTGGTGACCAGTCCTACCACTCAGCTGCCCACCCAGCTCTCCGTCTCACTGGCTGGTTTTACTAAACATGCCTCAGTGACAGCAAGATCAACAGAGGAAGACAGCGCTACCAAAAATGATGCTATGGAGGAAGAGGAAGAGGAAGAGGAGGAGGACTGGGATGGACAGGTGTTTTCAGAGAGCGAACTTGAAGAACTGATGCTAACAGCAAAGATTTCTCCTGTGGTGCAAGCTGGGAAAGATTTCTTTGACACAGAGGGGAATTTTTTGTATAGAATCTGAGAATGTCCTGTGT
The DNA here is from genome assembly GCF_046629955.1 of Centroberyx affinis. NCBI lineage: Eukaryota > Metazoa > Chordata > Actinopteri > Beryciformes > Berycidae > Centroberyx > Centroberyx affinis. The sequence continues at coordinate 500,234 of NW_027279199.1, forward strand.
AGAACTGTTGGGTCATTAATGTGTTTTTCCGGCTGGCCTTGTTACATTTAGGTGGGATGCTCTGCTCAGCGACTGTCTACCACATCAGCTTTGTTGCTCAGTATCACATTAACACACTGTGTATACAGGTTGAAATGAGGCAGCGGACAGCGATGAAACTGATTTGAATGAGTCCTGTGTTTGTACCTGTGTGAGATATCTTAAATTGCTTGCAGCAGCCATATTTTGAAGGAATAGGAACTTAGCCTGGTAACTGAGCACTTTGTGAACAAACTGAAAATGTCATAGACTCGGACACAAACCATTGTGTTAACTACACAGCCATACCTAGTTATTTTGCATATTACTATTTGCATTCTGCATTTTTACTTGTGGCTCTACTTTTGTCCAGACACTTTTGTCCCACACATTTTACATTGCTGGAAGTCAGAGACAAGCTCAGAAATAACGTACAGAAATAGAGGAACATGTTAATTTATTGGTCAACCCAAAGCAAATTGCCTCGAATATACAGAAGAGAGAAACATAGCAGATACAAAGATGTAACATTGTATATTTACAGAACCATCACAATGACTTATTAATTTATACAGCATTTCAAACTGTAAGAAAAACGTGTCACCACCACTTAATGCAATAAACCTTCATTAAATAAGAATTCAGCGAGTGTCTCCCAGTCAGTGCAGTCACCACGACACGACCAGAGAAAGACTGGGAGGCTCTGTAGCTGGGTTGTATGGTGAACATGCTGTGTACCAACTGAGTGCCACTCGTGTATGGGCAGGTGAAAGTGTCCAAGCCTTTAAGCTAGCCTTGCATTTACTGCTACACTGAATATACTGCAAAATGTCCTAAAAGCCTAAACATAATATTACCTCTATGCCTGTTTACACTCACATTCATCCTATGACTGATTTGCTATAGCCTAATCTTCTAAGAGGCACCACTTGAACAGCAGTTACACATACTTTGGGCATTCATATTCATAATGTAATGTTAGCATGAAAATCCCATTGACCCATGAGGGTACAATCATAGAATCTATTAGCATAAAGCAATGACTACAAACAGGTTAATTGCAATCAGAAATCCACTTTACAGCAAACTGACCTTGCTGCAGATCTGTAATTAACTCATAGCTACTTTCTATTAACTGTGACAAACTGGTGTAATATAACTACACTATATTCTATAAAATGAAATAAAAAATGATTTCAGCATCATTGAGTAGCCATGTATTGGGATTTGTCCGTGATATCCATATAAAAATATAATATAATATATAAAAATAGATAATATACATAGATATAAAAATATTTATGTATGAATGGACTCATAGTAATACCAACCTGCATAACAGCGTTAAAGAAGCAGGTGTTACCCAGGTTGTTGATGCCTTTGACAGGAACCAACATGCTGTTGATGACTGGACTCTTCCCCTCTGGCCGGGTCAGCATAGTCAAATGGTTCCTCTCGCAGCTTGATGATCTTGGGCGACGTCCCTGGAATACCAAGACTAAATAGGTCAGTGATGCACAGTGGCAGAACAACTGCAAAAACCTATGCATTTGGTAACATGATATGAGAGAAACAGTAGGGATGAGCATGGAAGGTACAGATAGCTGATGGGGCTTAGGTTTGGGAAAGGTCTTGGGTGTTGAAGACAGTTTTCCAATGTCTACAGCTGGATCAGGCCTTCAGGCTGAGGCTATTGCTGATACCAAGATATGGCAGCTAAGCTTGAGGATGGGGGTTGGACCTCAGACGGTGGCTGGGGTGGAACTCTGATTAGGGTTAGGGGTGAAATCGGGCCTCAGAGATAGAAAACTGGGGCTGCCCTGAAATTAGGATTGCGGCTGGGAGCTGAAAAAATATCAGCCTGGCCTTGAAGCAGAATGGGGCTGGGAGCAGGGTGCTGGGATGGCAGCTGGAAGGAGAGCTGGGTCATCTGGAAAGCAGATGACAGCTGGAGAAGTTTCCGCTGGTTTGGAGAGAGGAGTGGGGGGGAGGTGGGGGTGGCTCTCCAGAGCCAGCTGTTACTCCTGATCACCAATGACAACTAACCTAAAACAGAAACTCAGATACAGATGGTCAGAATCTAACACTGAGATACAGATAGTCTGCAGGGGATAGACTAGCCAGCAGCTAACAACAACACTAAGGCTGGGAATAAATACAAATGACAAGTGTTACTGATACAACTAGCAGTGAGAAGTCCTGGCAAGGCAGATTAAGTAAAAGGAGGTCAAACCCTCACGCACATAGTTTGCAGAAATCCATATGAATAGCTTGTCTACAGGCAAAGGCCTCACCTGGCTTCTCGTTAAAAAGGAGGCTAAGGCCAGAACTTTAAGTAAAATAGCTTTTGAGGTAAGACATGCCAGGAACTCTAACCCTATGTTCAGACAGAAGGCAAAAAAAAAATAGAGGTGGCGCTAATGCATTCAAAGTCAATAGAAGTAGGGGAACGGAACGAGATGGAGGCAACTTCGCTCTAGGTGGCGCAAAGTGAGGCAAAGAGTCAACTCAAGCTGAAATTTCTCACTTCAGTGAGAAATTAGCCTAATGCAGTAAATCAAAAAACAATCAACTCAAAGCAGGACTCCATCCAAGTCATGTGACCAAACTGTCTGAACGTACGTTAATGCATAACTAGCCGGCCACAAGCACTGAATAGTTACCTAGCGCACATGCTGGCTATAGGTATGCAAGGCTTAGACAGAGCAATTAACAATTAACAATTATCCCAGCTCATCACTTCTAATTTAATTGTCGTCCATCCGGTTAGTGAAGGGAAAGACAAGTGGTGTTCCATCACATTAAGCATTAATGAGCAAAACAAGTGAGAAGACCCAAGGCTGTAGAGACAAGACTGGAGAGAGACGCAACCCTCCCCCATCCCAGCACACAGCTCAGAATTACACATTTTACACTATGTAGCCCGTCTTTCATGCTCCAAGAGGCTGCAAGCTGCCTACACACACACACACACACACACACACACACACCTACATCCAGCATAGCTGCAGTCCCTAGCAGATGATATGAGCTATGTATTGGCTAGGTGGATGTCTTGAAATCTACCCAATTATTACCATTTGATTGATATTACGTGATTGGTAGGAAGTGTTTTATCTGTCTTTTATGAAAGTCACAAAAATGTGTTCGTTATAATGATATTTTGAATGATGAATTGCAAACTCTTTTTTTGATTTTGCAAAAAAATAAAAATACATAAAATCTTCCCATTGCAAAATGTCAAATTTCTGCAAGGACTAGTAATATTACTTCCAGGACTTCAGGCTGTAAAGAAATAGACCAACAATTGGTCACACAATATGCTCAATAACCATCATAGCAAGGACTCAGAAGTCAGTTGCCATTCCTTTCTGACAGTTGGCCCTGGCCCTTTACGGCTGCAGCGTGTGAATGAGTTTGGTCCAAGAACACTTCACCCAAATAAACCAGTCAAGACAGCAGGTTGGCAGTGAGGTCCCTGGCCTAAACCCACTCATGCCCAAACCAAGGAAACTGAAACCAAACCATCGTAATCATCATGAGAACCTGCACCTTTACTCTCACCACTCTTCCCACACATAAATGGCCTTGCCTTTGCACATCTGCTTCAATTCATAGAACCACTCCTTATGCACAACACATTACTGAAAAAGCTATTCATCCAGCAGCAGCAGTCAGCCCACTGCTGGCCTCTACCCAGCAAGCTTTTCTTCTCCAAGACCAAGGACACTGGCAGGCGTGCCCTAGTCACGGTAGCTGGGATATGAACCCTGGGCTTTTTTACTCATGGCCCGGCAATTTACATGTAACACTCAATTCAATTCCTCTCCTGCAAAGGCGCCTGGGGGCAACGTTTCTGTTAGACGGAATTGAGAAGAAAAATCCACAATCACTTGAACACACACACACACACACACACACACACACTCAAAGTTACTTCCAGGTTTGCCAGTGCCACATTATTATATTTTCTCAGCTGCACAAAAATGTCTTACTTCAAATTCTCATAGCTTTAACTGATAATTGTGCTCAAGGCCCTTCTGTCCTTTCTTGCCAAGGACATTGTCACCTGCTATTTTTTTAGTGTCTTGGGGCATGTCAAACTGAGACTGCAAAATGTTAACAATTCATGACAGAAAAAATACAGATCAATAAATAATAACAACACCATTTACATTCTTTAATTTCTAATTCTTCAGCAAGATACTCAAACAATGGCAGGAAGTCCCATTTCTTATTGATGAGAATTGTGTATTTTCGGGCTTGTCCTGTGGTTTCTGGGACTAAGAGGTAGGGGACGAGGTTCAGCTTGTCGGGACGACTGGCTGTTGTGGCACTCCACCCAGTGGTGCCAAAAGCATCTGGCCCTCTGCGCTGGCAACATCTGGGGGCCTGTTTCTATCTCCACTATGCAGCCATAAGGGAGCGCCCATATGTCAACACCCACACAACGCATGGAAAACAAGTGGAGACGGGGGACGGCTGATGCCCCATTCCACAAAAAACAAACTGTGTATTTTTGGATTTGGTGTGAGATTGAGAAGGTGTGAAAAGATGTGTTTAGGCAAGTGTGAATGACTGAGCAAAAGAGAAAGAAATCGAGAGAGAGAGAGAGAGAGGGAGAGAGAGAGAGAGAGAGAGAGAGAGAGAGAGAGAGAGAGAGAGAGAGAGAGAGAGAGAGAGAGAGAGAGAGAGAGAGAGAGAGAGAGAGAGAGAGAGAGAGAGAGAGAGAAAGAGTGTGTAAATGAGAGTGTCTACTTGTTCTAGTGTTTGCGAGAGTAGAGACACAACTCGAACAGACTTGGATAAGGAGTGTAAGAGCTGCAACTGGCACTTCAGCTAAGAGGGAGCAGAGGAATGGGGAAGCAAACTGGGCGGAATGGGGATGCCTATGGACACACTCTGCATCTGGGACCGTCACCCAAGGTAAACAATGTTCAGGGAGCCATCTGGTAGGGACTGGGGAGGGGGGGGGGGTGGTGGGTGGAGGGAAGGGTCGCAATGAGCACAAGCATATGGAAAAGCAGATTTTTCCTCTCCCTGCAGCAGTCAGCGAAGGCAAATGTCAGCATGCGCTGCGTCCACGCTTGACTGTGCTGCGCTCGGCACCACCACCTGGCCCTCCTTGCTCAGCCACCGAGTGTGGGCAGCAGTGACACTGTGGAGCCTTTCCCCAGGGCAGAGGAAAGCATCACGACGCTCAGGCTCGCCCGCGTACATGCACGCGCACGCACACGCACACCAACACCTCCTGCACTCCTGCTCTTTTTTTCACACAAGAGATACAGGAAGAAAGATGTGATTTATTTACTTTCAGAAAAAAACATATACTCAAGCACTTGTAAAAGAAAAAAAACTCACCAAGCTTAAATGGAATCAGTCAACAGCACAATGTTCTGTCATGCCTTTGGATCGTTTTCAAATTTTTGGGTTGAAGAATTTACCAAGGCCAACACCAGACTGCATGGCAGCTGGGGAGGCACCACAATGAACGACAATTCATTCCTTTCAAGTTCATTTTACATCGATATTTGTTACTCTCTTAAATTTACTAGTGTTCCAGATCAAACACAATGGCATTTCTTTTAACAGTTGAGTGTAACAGCCACATACTGTAAGAATTCAGTTGATATAATCTAGCCAGAAACAAGAGCTTATAAAAACATATTTTTAAAAAAACAAAGACCTTTTCAAATGCCGCTTTGATAACCCTCTTAATGTGGTTCACAGTTGGGCTGAGAGACAGTCACATTGTATGGCCAGTGGGCTTCATGCCTCCATGTTCACTTACAGTGCAGCAGTGTGGAGAGCCAAGGCCAGCTCCCTTCATGCAGCAGAGAGCAGGCAGTCAAGAGGAAGGCCAGGCAACACCAAATGTCTTATTAATTCGTTAATTTGTTGTGACTGCAGGGCATGAAAAGCCTGTTTCCTTGCCATCTGAGGCCAAGAGAACCCAGTGCCGTGTTATTTACAGACACATGCGCACGCGCACACACACACATGCATACACAGCTTTTGCTACACACTATCTGGCCTACTTTCATGTGCGGTGGTGGGAATAAAGACAGAATCACCCTTGATTACCTCTGTGAAAGCACCACCAGGGGACAAGCATCTTACTGGCTATTGACTCAGCTAGGCCTAACTGACAGGCGGCTTCCTCACACAACAACAAACTACTGGCTATAGATTCTAGTGATGCGCGGGTCAGGTTTTTTTCAACCCGCGAGCCGCAACCGCCCGATCCAACACATACACATATCCAAACACGCCTGACCCATGTAAAACAACGACCCGAACCCGATCCGCAACCCGAAAAAAAAAAGATTCAGGAGGCCAGGTAATTTTCCAAAGACTTGTGTAACTAAGGTAGCCTAATACTTAAATGCTGCACTGTGCAGTGTGCTCAGAATATAATGTAGCCTGTGGATGGTGGGATAAACCAGCTGGAGATTAGAGAAGTTTGTTCCGTTAATTAAATTTAAAACTTGTTCAATTTTAGTCTAGAATTACATTATGTGTGTACTGTGAGTATAGCCCATTTGACCCACACCCGCCCGACCCGTTCTCAATATCGTTCTCAATATCATCCTCAGTCGACCCTAACCCGCCCCATCCATGGATAAAGCTGTGGGACCCGCGGGTTTTGGATTGACCCGCGCATCACTAATAGATTCCAAAAAATCCAGAAATCAGGTACTGCAGTAAAACTTGTTTATCTAAACCTCAAAGTTCCAATCAACTGGTTGATGTGGAAATGTTGATCCTAGGATGGAGAAAGGAATGATGAATTTGGGTGCTAGACTATATTTTAATACAAAAAATCAAGTATTTTCAAGGTCATCCATTCATTCATTCATTTTCAAAAACTTTTAAGGCCTTCTTTTATTGCTCTCAAATCCGAAAACTTTCAAGGTTTTCCAAGGCCAGTGGGAACCCTGATTTAATATTAGGAGGGACTCATACTGTTCTGATGAATACATTTTTTTGAGTATTCTAAGCTCTGCCCCTCTATTACAAATATAAGGGGGTGGACAAAACAAACAAAAAATGAAATCTCATAATAAAGGATTTGATTTTAATTTCAACATAACTAAATCACAATTTCAAAAGGCAGCTACACAGGGGAGTCATCTTAAAATCACAATGAAACCACATTTTGAGAGCATCTTGCTTCCTTAATGTGATGTATTTTCAGGATGTTGGGGTTCATAATGTGAAGAGGGATCATTCAATACTGTAAACCAATGGGATATTGGTTAGGGAGAGAAAGGCAGTTTTATTTGATGGGCAGGGCAGAGGTGCGGGACTGTTCAAAAATCTGTGATGGTTTTATTGATTGGGATTTTTATGTCACCTACTGGCACACGATGAAGTCACCACTAAAGATTTTCTGTTTTCCAGGAAGTAAAAGGAATGAGATTATAATGTAAAGAGACACAAAAATATTTTTGGCATAAATTATCAAATATGTGTATGGCATGATAGTTAGAATGCGCTAAAAATGTGAAAAACCCATTTTTCATTTCAGTATGACTTCAGGTTGAATGCCAAGTAGAGGAACAGTGGTTGCATGTCACAGCTCACCAACAGGACTAGATGGACATTTAACAGCATAGTTGCTAGCCACCACAAAACTACACCCCCAAAAACTACCACAAAATTTAATGAACACCACTGTGACACAGTCTCCAGAAATCTAGCCTATACCTTGTGAGCGTCACAAAGCTGGTACTAACGGCAGGGCTGCCATTTGGAAATCACTGTATCCAAGGCCAATGAATAAAGACACATCACCTGGTGTAAGGACCACAAACCCTGGACCCCTGAGTGATGGGAAAAAGTAATATGGTCCGATGAGTCGTCTTTCACCCTTTGTCCTTCATCCGGATGGGTTTAAGTTTGGAGAAAGCCATACACCCCATACACACTGTTTATTCATTTTTCAAGAGTGGAAAAATGAAGGAGCGCTACCTGGGTCGTTTATAGAGTCCAGTTGCAAAACACGCAATTAAGGAGGTCTGGGTGCTTTGACGAAGGCTCTCTGTGAGCTGAAACACATTGGTCATTTTAATTTTTTATCTTTGCCTAGCCATGCTTCAATAAAGGCTTTTTAATATATTCACCACTTCAGTGTGCGTCAGGCATCTCCACAAGGCTGTACAACTCAAAGATCAGTGAGCTACTCATTACAAAGACATACTTTCTCATTTGATTGATTCTCTGCAACTTCAAGATTGTTTCCTACACCCAAGGAACGTAAGACATAAAAGTAGTATTAGACCTTTGAATTCTACTGGTGTGCTGACACAAGAAAGCCTTGAAGGTCCCAAATAAAAAGTGAAGGCATTGGCGGCAATGAACATATTTGGGAGATAGGCCTCGGTTAGAGAATGTTTCTGCCTCCACAAAAACTCAAAAACCTTGTTGGAAAAGGTTTCTATGGCACAAAATTTTTTTCTTTATCTAGCACAATGCCAGTAATCAAATTATCTAAAAATAGAACTAGAATCCACTCTAATATGTTTATGAACTATGGCAGTATGTCACTAAGATACAGTTTGCATGTACTGCTAGAATCACCGTTCAAAAAAGACCTATAGTACAAAACTAGACAATACAGTGGTTTTATAAATGATTATCCACGCTCCAAATTTAAAAGACAAACTATATATCTAGATTGATAAGAATCAATACAAGAGATGGGGGAAAAATGGACAGAACACAGCGAGCAACAAGCTCTGATGCCTATTCAGAACCAACATTTTAATTTGCTCCACAAAGACACCCCAGCTGTGTTACAAGCTGGAGCCGAGCTCCCTGAGGTCAATTCGCTTTTTACTGGGACTCTGGTACTTGAGCTGAAGGCCTTGATGGTGAGAGAGCACAGTTAATAGATTTCTTTCTTCCCTGAGCTGTTGTTGTACAAAACTATTATAGATTCTGAAAAATTCCTTGCTGGGGCTCTTTTGTGCTTGGGGTCTATAGGAAAAAGAGAGCACAACAACAGCTTCAGCCTAAAACCTGGCCTTCACGCTGAAATGCAATTTCACAAGCCCCTCAACAAACAGCGACAGTCCATTTTGCTGCAACAATGGCCGCCCGCGTCTTTACCCATTTAGCCAACCGGTGTGGAACAATCGAGAAGCAGGAAAGGTGACAGGTAATTTAAAGAGGCAAAGGGGAAGGATGTAGGAAGTGACTGCCCAGCCCAGCAAATTTTGTCTCCCACCAACATCATATCCACTCGGGCTGGGGATACACTAGACAACTATTGCCCCGATTTTAGCCAGGATTCACAATCGGGCCGAGTCTGTCCTGGTCTGCACTAGTCTGCAGATTTTGGGGCAGTCGGCGTGGCCAGTTGGCACAGAAAATCTATAAGTGTATGAGGGGTACAGACTCTAATCGACAAGTGTG